>NC_135325.1:106829681-107119552 GCF_048772815.1 Callospermophilus lateralis
ACATGCATATTTTTCCTAATATATTTTAAGTGAAAAGAGAAGGGTACAAAATAGTATTTCATTATTATTCTACTAAAAATACATTCACACACACACTCCTATGCAAGTACTTTTTAAAAGAAGACTAAAAGGGTAATAACCAAAGTGCTAACAATGGTTGTCTCTAGATGTCAAGTTTGGTCAATTTATGTTTTCTTAACTTCTCCATATTTTCTAATTCCCCTCAAATGAGCATGTGATTCTATCAAAATCAAGAAAAGGTAATTTTAGGTAATTCAATTAATCGTCAGAATCAACCAGCATGTGTGGAAAAGCTGCCAATTCTTACTGACGAGAAATTAACACCTTTATTGATGTTATGAATTGAGGATACCCTTTTTTAAAAAATCAGGAACATAACTCTAAAATTAAAAAGAAAATAGGAATTTACTAAGCTCGAACGTGTTATTTTACATACCACTTTTCAAGAAAAAAATAAAGTAAAAACAATCTGTCTTAATTTTTCTTCAAGTCCTTAACAATTTTCTCCAGGGCCCATATTCTATGGAGAAAAAGTTATGTCCTCCATTTCCTTTGGCATCTCTTATCCCTCTTGCCACTCTTTTTCTTATATTTTTAAGTGGACTTGCATATTTCTATTTCTTATTAATCCCAGCTTAGCCATGTTCTCAGAATTATACAAGGTACCTCACGTCTTCAGAAACCTGTCTTCCATATTGTCCCTGCTTAAGACCCTGGGTTCCCAAATCTCACCCTTAGACATTATTTGTGTAGATAGACCTGAGCTAGTTCCAGGTTCCAGGACTTCTCCCTTTGTAGGAATTCCAGGTTCACTCCAGCCAGTCTCTCTGACAAACTGGAGCTTGATCACCAGGCCATTCAGTATTCAGGTAATCAGTCAGGGACTTTCCTTCAAGGACAGAATGTTCCTGATCTACAAAAAGCCCAACTTGCTAATACAAGAAGTATCAATGCTAGGCCAAAGGAGTCCCTAAAATGTCCTTGCATTGGACAACAGCTGGGGACCACACAGCCAGCAAGACTTGCTGTTCAGGCTTTGGGGCTGAAGGATCTTGCCACTAGGCTCTCCAGAGCTGTCCCTCCCTTCAGTATCTGCTCATTTGCTCAGGCCCCCAGATTCAGCCTGTGGATTTGTTCTGGCTGAGCTCAGTGAGGCTTAACATGATCTTTGCTGGGTCCTGCAATCAGAGCTCAGGGCCAGAAGCTGCTCTGAGCACCACTGCCTAGAGCAGGGCCAGGAGGGATCCCCAGTAAACACCTGAAGCTCCACCTGCATGGGAGACTGCAGCCCACCTGAGTGTATGCCGGGAGTTGGGGAAGGTCCGAGCATGTGCTGAGAGCTCCATGGAAAGCAAGGTTCAGCTTCTTCTGAAACCCTGACCTACAGATGCAGACAGAGGCCAGCATTTATTCTCTCATGACACCTGGGAGAGGAGGGACAGAGCTGTTGCCTTGCTTCATAGAGCCCTCAATCCTCACCCTCCAATATTGCCCACCAACCCTCATTCCCTCACTGAGATTACCCTTGTCCCTTCTGAAAGGGCTGGCCTAAGCTCCACTAAGACTCCCAGACTGTCTATGCCTCTAAGAGCTGTTGCTGGGGCAGCAGAAATGAATTGGGGGTCCCATGGATAACCTTGGAAAGTCATTACATTTGGTCCAATCACCAGGAATCACTATTTAACAATGACGATTTCTTCTCTTTCAATATTTTTTGGTTTGTTTGTTTATTTATTTATTTATTTATTTATTTTTATGCGGTGCTGAGGATCAAACCCAGTGCCTCACTCGTGCAGACAAGTGCTCTGCCACCGAGCTAAAACTCTAGCCCTGAGGATTTCCTCTTCTTGGAAGCCTGTTGGAAAAGCACCAGAACTACAGCTGCAATCCTCTAGGCTAAAGTAGTCTTGAGACTTAGCAGGTCAGGCCCTAAGTCTTATGAACAACATCAACAACAACAAAAATGAAAATCTACCAGTAACACCTGACTGGATTCACTTAGTTTGCACAGATCTAGTGGAGTTCTCGTTAAGCCTGAGAGGCCACTGGAGATGAAGTCTGGTTATGTGCTGTGTTAGCTGAGTAAATACCATTGGCATACACATCTGCTGCAGAGCCAGAGTAAATAAAACGTGATACCTGTATTGGAGAACTGAAAATGAAAATTCCTAGATGCTATAAATGATAACATGAGACAGTTATTGAGAATATAACCATGTCTGCATGCACATGATTCTAACCAATGTGGATATGTCACCTCATTGAAACCTCCCAGCTAACTTAAGAGGTAAGTAATTTTATTATCCCTATTTTACAAATAAGGAAACTGAGATATAAAGTTTAATTGTCTAAATTCACAGAATTTAGGAAGTAAGGGAACTAGGTCTCAAAGTCTAGCAGTCTGATTCCCAGAACTTGACTCTTTTTTTTATGGTGCTGGAAATAAAACCCAGGTCTAGCTCAGCTACACACTCAAACTCAGTCCATAGAGTTTGGACTTTTAACCACTACACAATAGTACCTGATAAAGATAAAAGAAATCCTTCTGTGTACATAGAGATGACTTCATGGACACGTAGTCAAGTCCCTGAGCTCAAAAGAACCCTGCACTTGGGATTTAACATACTTTCATGAAATGTTTAATAATTTGAATGATTTTATAAGTGAAATCTGAAATGTGATGGGACAATTTCATATGCACTGACATCTTGGAGTCTCTGATAGAAAGAAGTTCCACTTTGCACCATCTCCCCACCTCCCTGGAAATTCGATGTCCAATCCTGTGAACTTAATACTTGGGACCCTATCCAACTTCCCCAATCTCTGTCCTACCCAAGTGACAGCTACAACCCTACACCCTCAGAGGCCTAGACATGAACACAGGTAGGCTTGGAGTCAGAGACATGTACTCTAGATACAGTGTCAGTTCCCCCAACCCCAGGATGTCAGTGCCATATTGAATTTGGCAGGAAAATAAGTCAGGCCTATCATCCACCCCATTCAAGCACCTGTACAGAAGTTAAAGTACTCTTTCTGGTTATCTGTCCATCATAGGTTGGGGCAGTCTGCTCAAAGGAAGGGGATATGCCTGATTTGACTTCCATCCCCAGATGCTCATGGGAGGAGGAGCCTGCTATTACATGGACCATGATATGTGTACCTAGTCACAGACCAGGGTCACTGGGCACCTATGAGAGTCTGCACTTGCCTCTCAAGAATCCCTGCACCCAAGAGGGTATGGCATTAAATAGCAAATTGAAAACACCACAACAAGTTGAAAATCAGACTGTAGAATAAAAGGAGAAAAGCTTCTTATTTGAATACATTTAATAGACATCTTTTCTGGTTTTTGAAAAAGGGGATTGGGAGTTACATTTGATACTGGTCCTACAAATTCTGTAACCAGTACTGATTATAAGGAATGTCCATTACTAAAGCATTTGGTATCCCCAAAAGTCCATCACTTCCCATATAAAAATCAGCCTGTGAAGTGCTAACTGTCTCTTGCTTTTCTGAGGCTGTTTGAGGTGTGGGACACTTTCACATGCCAAGGAAATAGATGATAAGTTAACGTTTGCTGTTCAATCTGATGGGGCCCATTTGGCTCATCCTCCCAAGCTAGGTTAAGAATTACATCATATGAAAGGATAGTAATAGAAAGTATTCTGGGGTTATGAATCAGGAAACCTGAATTCTAATTTTGCTTCTACCACTGACTAGCTGAGTGATCTCCAGAATATTGCTTTCCCTTGGGGGTACTGTGAAAAGAGCAGGTTTGATTAATTCTAATGTTTTCTGATTGTCATTGAGTCTCTGGAGAGATGCCTCAGGGAAGGACAGGTGAGTGTTATGCTATGGGTGAATCATACTTTCTGCAGCCAAAACTCTTGCACTTTTATGTTTCTGTATTTTGGGGCTGCATTGGCAATCACTTAAAAAATCATTCCAAAGCTTAAAAAATTAAAATCCATCATTCCCTATTCTCTCTCTGAGTTCATCTACTTATGACTTCAGATTTGGAGTCTCTAACCTTGAACCACACAAAAAAAGAGGCTCTTGAATTGCAGAAAGAAATCTGTCGTGTCCTCCAATCAGAAAGCAAAGAAAAGCAAAAATCCAAGGAGGATGAAGGATTGACTTGGTGGTGGAGTGCTGAAAGTTAAGGTCAATGAAGGAAAAGGGGTTCCATTTCCCTACTTAGGGGTGACAAGAAACATTTACAAAATCAAGAGATTCAGCTAAAGTCTAGCACTCCAGTAAGTAAGATTTTCTTCATTACACAATAGGATATATCAATGCTTGTGGGAGAAAGTGGACTGAATAAAGAAGAAGGTTAGTTGTGAGTGAATTTCAACTCTGTTAATGTTTGTTTGTTTACTTTTAAGCCTTTACCAGGCAACCAGGCCCTAAGATGGACTTAGGATGGGAGATGAAAAAAGTTAACCAAACATGTCTCCATCCCTCCAAAGGGTTTCAGTTGAGGTGGGCAAAACAAAAATTGGGAAAATGCACAGAATTTCACTAGAAAGTCAAGGATCATTAAACTATAATATATACACAAAGCACAAAGGGAAAACAGAATTCTTTCTTCCCTTTGAAACATCAAACAAAACTACCTAGAAAAGAAGATGGGATTTAACTTTAGAATTTAAAGATGAATAGGACTAGGACAGACAGGAAATAAAAAGATTTACATGCCATATTTAGGAGTTTGGAATCTATCTTATATGCAAAGGGTGACATGAAATAGTTCAAAACAGCGTGGAGGGTAATAAAGGGTTGTCAGATTTACATTTAAACCACTGTGGCAATTTTGGTAAAGTAGATTTGATAGGATCCAGGGTGCATTCAGGAAGAAGAGAAACATGATTATTTAGCTAATCCTGGCAAGAAAGGAATGTGCCTTGATTTAGGACAGTGGCAGTGGCAGTGGAGAAGAATCTAATTCAAGAGGTATTTGGGAGGAAGAATTGACAGGATTTGATACTTGATAGAATGTAGGGAGTTGAGGAAGAAGAATGTATCAAGGATTGACACTTAGTTGTTAGCCTTTAATATCCAGGCAATACCATTTACACAGATGGGAGATGGGAAGGGGGAGGATTAGGTTAAGAAGGGTTCCATTTTGAAACATTAAGTGTGAAGTACCTGAGGAACTACCAAGTGGAATTTCCAGCTGGTAGCTCCAAATAAAGATCTAGAGCTCTAAGTGAGTTAGTTTTCACATGGCTACCAAGTAAGCCACATGACCTCAATCATAGCTAGGATTTGGGAGCTCATGGAGGAGAGCTACTAAGGCTACATAGTTGTTGAAAGTAGAGGTTGAAAATAAACTATTCTTGGGACCCAAATTGAGCCTGACCTAGATGTAGGTAAATATTATTTTGGGGGTTTACTTACAGCTTGAACCAGTGTGATTATTTCTTCCCAACTAGTCACTAGATTTTGCTCACTTTCTAGGCCTTAATTCCCTCATCTATAGAATAAAAAGATATTAAGGTTTATATTCTTCAGATGTGGGGTTATATTGTATGAATCTGTAGTTTATTGCTCAATATATTTGGTTTCACCATTTTGTGTGTGTATGTGTGTAGTGGTGGTAAGAGAACCTAAAGCCACATGCATTCTAAGCAAGCTTCCTACCACTGAGCTGTCCGCCAGATCCATTGGTCAATATATTTGAATAAGAAAGCAATTTCTGTAAATTTGATGCATCTTTACAAATGCTGAGGACTAGTCATGGACTAATTAATTAATTGTGATTATGCTTACACTTGTGTTGCCTGTTGAAGTATATTGGAGAATAGCAATGAACTTGGTCCAGGTCCACTCAGAATTTGCACACAAAAAAATTCATAGCAGTAATTCAGGGCTGGAGATTCCACTAACCAGTGGTCAAATGTCCTTTTCACAGGATCTTCCAATTGTATTTAGTTAATGTCCTCTACTGTTTGGCTGAGTATTACTCTAATATTTATCCCTATCAACCTCAATAGTTGCACCTAAGAATTTATGTATATGCTCACATTTTACAGCCTTGAAGTGGCAGCAGTGGAACAGCAATTGGAAGATAAATATCCAGAAGTCTTCTGAGTTCTTATGAAAGATATCAACTGAACCTTATCCATCCTATGGTGTACCAAACCTCAATATAAAATGTGTGGCACAAGACAGTTATTTGCATTCTGGTTGTCATCCACATTCTCTCCTTTTGTTTCCACTTTTTTATTGGTGCATTATAGTTGTACATAATGATGGGATTTGTTGTTACATATTTGTACATGCACACAATAGAACTATATAATTTGACCATTATCATTTTCCCTTTCCCTTTCCTCCTCTCGCTCCCTGGTTCTTTTCCTCTACAGATCTCCCTTTGATTTTCATGAGATCCCATCCTGCCACCTTTCTTTTCCTTCATGTTCTTCAAATAACATAAAGTCAAATTATATGTTTTCTAACTTTCTTGTTATTTTACAATTATTTTAACTTATAACTAGTGCTATCATACAGGTTCACCACTCAGATTGATATATCTATACCTACATTTCAACATTTCATTCACTTGTTTCAGAAAATATGTATTATTTTGTCCATATCCTCCAACTGCATTGCTGTTTATCTAAACAGCTACTTCTGAACACTCAGAGCAATTCAATTCTTCTTACCAAAGCTTCATGTGCTGGCACAGAAAACACTGTGAATTAAATTTAAGTGAGTCTTCACAAAACCTATTATATTTTGAAATACACAATACTATATTAGAGACTGTGCCTCAGTATTTTCTGTAGGGCAATTTTCACTTCCTGATTTCTCAAACTGTAGATGAGAGGATTTAACATGGGGATCACCATTGTATAAAATATAGAGACCAGCTGATTTCCTGACAGGGATGCATATTGAGAGGGCTGCAAGTAAGTGTACATAGTTGTTCCATAGTAGAGACCAACAGCAGTGAAGTGGGAAGCACAAGTGGAGAAGGCTTTCTGTTTTCCAGAAGCTGAAGGAATTCCCAGGATAGTCATGAGTATAGACATGTAGGAGACAAGGATCACCACAATGGAGGTGACCAACGTGAATCCTCCACAGATAACAACCAACATCTGAGTAACCCAGGGATCTGAGCAAGCCAGAGCCAACAGTGGAGGGATGTCACAAAAGAAGTGTGGGAGGATATGTGGTTGACAAAATGACAGTTGTGTGACGGAAGTTGTTACAGCAACCATGTTAACTAAGCCGCCAAGGTAGCATCCTGCTACCAAGAAGAGACAACGACCTCTCGACATGGTAAGGTGGTAGAATAGTGGGTGACAGATGGCAGTATAGCGGTCATAGGCCATGGAAGCCAAAATATTACATTCAGCAGAGGCAAATATTATAAAAATGCCCATCTGAGTCACGCATCCAAGGAAAGGAACCTCATGCAGCTGAGATAATAAATTTGTTAAAGTCTTTGGGGTTGTGGTGGATGACAAACAAACATCAAGGAAGGACAGATTAGAGAGAAAAAAATACATGGGAGTGTGGAGGTGGGAGCTGATTATTATCAAGACTACCAGGCCTAGGTTCCCCAACACAGTGATGATATAAACAACAAAGAAAACTCCAAATAGCAGAACTGCAAGCTGTGGGTTGTCTGTCATTCCAAGAAGGATGAATTTAGTCACTATAGATGAATTCTCCATTGACACAGCTGAGAATTATTGTGGACTAGTTAAAACTCTTCAGACATGCTTTAAGTGAGAAAATAAGACAAAACTGGATGATATGAGTAAAACAGCTCCATTTGAAGCACACAAATCCATGACACAATCCATCCCTTCTCCTCATCTGTAGTCTCACTTTAGACCCTTCCCAAACAGGTTCACTATTTCCCAGGCACAACATGGAAGAGGTAAAGACTAAAGGGGAAGGGAAAAAAAGGAAGTAAAGAAAACTCAGAAAGTAAAAGGAACACAGGGAAGAAAATAAAGGCCCAGGAAGCAAAAAGTTCATTATAATATTTGTGAAAGAAATGAGTGAGAGTTTTGCTCTTCACCAACACAGGACTACACACTCTTGGAAAAAATAATGGATTGGTCAAATTATATTGTTATATTGTGTGCATGTATGAATATGTAACATCAACTTCCACCATTATGTACAACTATACTGCACCAATAAAAATTATGGAAAGGGCTGGGGATGTAGCTCAATGGTTAAGTGCCCCTGGGTTCAGGTTCAATTCCCAGTACCCTCCCTCCAAAATATGGAAAGAAAAAACATAAATATGACAAATTAAATACAAAAATGTAAACAAAATAAAAGTGTAAAAGAAAAAAATTAGTGCTATGAACTTCCATGTTACTCTCTCTCCTCTTTTCAAACCACATCCAAGGAATTATTGGAAATGAGGTAATTGGTAAATATGTCAACCAATTTCATCTACAGAGAGGATCCTCCTCCCACCTTCAGTATTGTGACATTTCTGAAAGAATAGAAGTCACCAATACTCACTATTTGTGTTGGTCAGTAGAGGATTTTCCAGGACCATGATCATCTCTCCATTGATTGATTGTTGCAGAAGTGAGGAATGCTCCTAAGTGACCATAAGAAACTGGGATCAAGTTTGCGGGTATCATTGGGTCCTGTGAAATAGTAACCACAGAAGAACCAATACTATCAGGATTCTTGCAGCTTCTGGCTCATCACTTACCATTTATTTTGACCATGCTTGGAACAAAGGGAATACAAATGCAAAACTAACTGTGACTTAGTGAACAGATATATCTGAGCAAAGGACCAAGTCCCCAAATGGTTGAAGTCATATGGTACTAAGTGCATGGGCTCTGTCCCACTCTCTAAAGGTTACAGGCTATCTCTCCATGATGCTAGCTTGCTGCCTAAAAACAAATGCCAGGGCTGTGCCATGGATGAAGCACTAGATAAAATAAGAGATGGGTCCATGTAGCTCCATCTTCATTTATAGAATCCAAACCGACTTTGAGCTCCTATGGATCACTGGGTAATCATTGGTGAATCATGCCTAGAAATAGTTCCTGTGTTTAACTAGAGGCTGGACAAGGGGACCTCTGAAGGGAAACCCCAAATTTGATTAAAAAGAAAGTCATGGGCTGAGGTTGTGGCTCAGTGGTAGGGTGCTCACCTAGTATACATGGGACACGGGGTTCAATCTTCAGCACCACACAAAAATAAAATAAAGGTATTGTGTCCAGCTAAAACTAAAAAATAAATAAATATATATTTTAAAAAAGAAAGTCATGGACTAGAAATGTAGCTCAGTGAAAGGGCATTTGCCTGGCACACACAAGGCCCTGTGTTCTATCTCCAGCCATGAAGAAAAAGAATAAAAAAAGAAAGTCATGTGTGTTTGAATTCACCCCAAAACACAGATTCATTACTTGGTTTAATAGTTAAAATCTCTGATTCTGAGACCTTATGGTTGTTTTTGAATCCTGGCTCAGAAGATCACTAGTTCTAATGACCTAGGGCACACCCTATCTAAGCTTTAGTGTACTCTGTAAGAGGGATACAAGTAGGACCTCTGCCATGGGGCAATTGTGAATATTAAATGAAATATTGTAAGTAAAGCACTGGGTACATATTAGGTGCTCACTGAATTATTTTCTTCTTTCCTTCAGGACAACTCCACTTGTATATTTATTACCTTTTCCACTGTATTTCACCAAGTGGAAGCAGAGGTATTGTGTATATGCAATTGGTATCATTTTAGATTGATAGAAGTGGACCTTAGAAAAACCAGTAGAATCATAATTCCTATGCCCCACACTCTTACTCCCCTTCCCACACATATAAAGTGTGGCCAGAGCCAATGAAAAGAGGTTCTCTCAGTTGTGCTAATTCATTTCATTGTTGTTGTTGTTCTACCCAAACTGCTGGTGTTAACTGCTACTGCTACTGTTTAGCACAGCAACCTGCCTACTGGAATATTCTACAACTTATCCCTCCAAATGGGGAGATTCAAAGAGAAAAGAGTGGGAAGAATGAAGGTTAATGGAAAGACAACTGCATTCTGTAACAAAGACATAAGTTTGAGTCCTCAAGATAGTTTGTAGTCTCTCAGTGGTAGATAGACCACTTTAACTTCTTTGAGTCCCATATTTTCTTATCTCAAAAACAAGAGAAAACAGTACTCCCTATGCCTCTTTTAGGGTTGGCATGAAGATCAAATAAAATAATGAATGTGAACGCACTCCGTAAACTCTGAAGGGTGATATAATACACATGGAACGGAGCCCTATTATTATTCCATCATGGAAGGTGGGAGAGGGAGGAGGAATGCGTCAATGTGATCGTTTTCTGCTGCCTGCTCCAGCTCGTGCTTACAGAGCTGCACTCCTTGCCTTCCCACTCACCCCCTCCCCACACACATCATCTGCTCTGCCTCTCCACTGTGAAAGTTTCAACCTGTGAAGGTTTAAACAAACAGCTCCAGGCAGTTCACATACCTTGTATGATGAGAAAGACAGGCTTTTTAATGTTAGTTTCACATTCTTGTGTCATCTTTTACATTTCCCATTTTAGGATAACTCTTTTCCCTGGCATCCGCATGCATTGTAGGCATTCAGTAAATAATACTTGAATGACTAAGTGACTGTTAGTCCTTAAAACATGGTGAAATCTTTTTTTGTTTAAAATAAGATTGAATTGCTTTTTCTTCCCAAAGGAAACAAACATGTAAAATTAAGACTATAAAGGAAATGATTTGATAACTCCTATCCACACACCCTACTGCTTTAACTGCTGTCATGATAGCAACCAGAAACGGTTTATTATTATTTTCGCTAACATGTCTTGGATATATTTACTTGTTGGAGATGAATGGGCAGTTCAATTTGATGAAGCAGTGACTTTTCATATTTTTCAAAAAATTCACTCCTGTACCCATTTCTAAAAGCATTTAAATTTAGAGTACTCATTCTTTAAAAAGTTGATTACTACCTTTCTCAGTTCTTCAGTTATGTAGTTCACTGTGAATCTTCCAAATACAGGCTAACATTTGAAACTTAAGCAAAGTTTTACCCATTCAATAAAAATTTATCAGATTTTTGGTAAGTGCCAGCCTTCCAAAAAATCATCGATTCTGATCCACTTTTTTTCTAAGTAAAGAAATAGAAACCCAGAGAGATCATATGACTTGTCTAAGGTCTCAGTGAACCAAGTAGCAGGGTTGGTGCTGGAACCCCAATCTCCTGATCAAATTCAGTGACCTTTTCATAAGACTATTTTGCTTTACTCTTAACTTGTTTTCTGAAGTTATTGTGGAGGAAACTTTCACCTTTGGTACATTCATTTCTCTCATAATAAATGAAAGGTAATTCTTTGTCACTATATTTAAGCTGTATGACCTTGAGCAAATTGCTTGCTTGTTTGGGTCCTAATTTTTTCATCAATAAAATGGAGCAGCTAAACTATGTGGTCCCTGAGGCTCTTTTCAGCTTTGAACTCTAATTTCCCATGACACTGTGAGTCAAACTGCACAAAGATCACTGGTCATTCTCAGTATCTGATGGAGAGAATTTGGAAAGCAAATTTCTATGATTCTGTGAGTTTATGCTGTATAAACCACTCTGCCCTTCTTTTTTCTCTTCTGTTTGTTTTCTGTGCAAGGCAGTTGGGAGCACTGAGGCAACAGCATGGTATGTGGTAAAAGATTTGGTCAAAGCATCCACACACATCCTAACAGAATAATTGGCCAGATTGTTTAACCTCTCTGGTACCTATTTCCTTATCTAAAGTAGAAATCATATTACCTAATTTAAATGACTTTTGAAAATTAAACAGAAAAATTTAAATTGTTTAATGTATATTTAGGTGCTCAATAAGTGTTAAAAGTCTATGTTGTTGTATGATTCTATTTCTTCTTAAAAGTCTATTTTATTGTATGATTCAATGTGTGTGAAATGTCCAGAAACAACACTATTGTTGGTAGGGTCTTGAAGAGTGGTGCAAAAATGAAAGGAATAGAATTTCTTTTTTGAGTGGTGAAAATGTTTGAAAATTGATCACAGTGATGGATGCAGAGTTTGGAGTATGTTAAAAAACTATTGAATTGTATAATATATATATATATATATTCTGATATGTGAGTTGTATCTCAATAAATCTTTTATCAAACAAAAATATCATGATAAATACTGGAGAATAAAAAGTTCATTGTAGATCAGCCATCCTTGGCTGTATCTACATCCTTCTACTGACCTACAGCAGAAAACCCTAAGCACCAGATGAGATCACCAATTTAGAAGTACTTTGAAAAATTTAGCAATGACAAAAGAAATATATTCAAAGGAAATGATAAAAGCATAATTGGAGAAATAAAGACTTGGATGAATGGAAAGAGATATCTTTTGTCTGACTGGCAAAGCTAAAATGTAAGAAAGATGATACTTTTTAAGTTAATGTATAGATTTAATGTAATATCAATTTAAAATTCTACAGGATATTTTACAGACCATAATAAATTGATTAGATTCACCTGGAAGGATAAGAAGCCAAAAATGTCAAAAGATATTGTTTTAAGTAATGATGGCAAAAAGCCTCTTAGATTTTAAACTTTATTGCAAAGCCATACATATAAAAACCTGTTGGGCATTGGATTAAAAACAAAGATTGATGGGCTGGGGTTGTGGCTCAGTGGTATATAGCGCTCGCCTATCATACATGAGGTACTGGGTTCGAACTTCAGCACCACATAAAAATCAAATAAAGATATTGTGTCCACCTAAAACTAAAAAAAAATATTAAAAAAAACAAAGATTGATCAAGGAAATGGCACATTCTAAAGAAAGTCAAAGTCTTATAAAAACTTCTAAAACAAACACACACACACAGACACACACACAGCAAGAGAACGAGAGAGAGGAAGCTCTTAACAAATAATTGTTGTCAGGAAAACTGTAATAGTAAGAAGAGAATGAATTTGGATAAGAAACTCATATCATATGCTTCAATAAATCGCAGATGGATCAAAAAGTTAAGCACAAAAATCTATCTGGTGAAATCATACAATAAAAACCCCCAAACAGAATAGCATTGTTTATCCAGCTATTGTGGCCATTTGAAAAACTGAGGTATAATCTAAGCCACAATAGTACTGAGAACTAGGATGATGTGTCCAAATACATGACTAAAAATATTTTGTACACTGTACTATAAAAATGAATGTCAAAGAGGAAATAACTAAAAAAAGGATAATATGGGTAGTGAGAAGAATTTTTAAAGCACCCTAGTCAAAACATATAAAGAAATAATGTAATGTAGGAGATCAAAATATGAAGCTCCCTTGATACATTCTTCTGGTCACAAATAACAGACACCATGCACTGTAGGGAGCACATTTAGTATATAATCACCTGAAAAAAATATCACCTCAGCAAAATACAAATTAAAACACAAAGTTTTCCCCAACATGATAGGTATGTATAGAATACAGATCACTATTAAGAAACAGGTCAGGAGGTAAATAGATGAAGGTGATGTGCATTTTTAGAACATATTAAGATGGTATGTAACTGCTCTTTACCCAGTCAACTCCATTTCAGGAAGATATCCCAAAGGATATAATTCAAAATAAATGAGAATAAATTATGCAAAAATGTTCATCACATTGCTGTTCAAATATTCATCTGCTGTATGTGTACATCTATAAATCATGATCTTATATGCTTAGAAGATTCACTTATGCATTAAACCCAATTTCTGCCCCACAAAGAACATATAATATATTAGGGAAGACATTGTAAGTATAATTCGTTCTTTCATGGAAATAAACATGAAAGAACAAAGAAAGGGGGCTCATTTCAATCATGGGCATGGATCAGGGTGGAGGTGCGGAGAAGAAAGGCTTCATGGGGGAGGTAGGACTGAATATGGACCTTGAAAGGTGTGTGGAGTTTGATGGATGATGTAAACAGCTGAAAGAGAAAAGGGCATTCCATTAAAAAAAATCCAACTTCCTGGTTGCGGGGGATGGCTAAACACACTATTAGATATTGGCAGGCTAGATGGCCATGTAATCAGTAGGAACAAATAAAAGAAATATATTTATGAAATAACCTCAAGCCACAAAAAAAACCATGACTGTACCTTAAAAAGGTCAGACAGGCACTCAGAATGCTTGATATCCACAATGTATGATTCAGTAAAGTCGCTCAAGTTCTGCAATTTTAAAAAGTCAACAGCACTGTATAAAGGTGAGTGCTAAGTCAAACCTACAAGCATTTGCTCTGATCCTTTACTGGGACTAAACTTTCAGGGCCAGGATGACTGTGCACACTGGGTTTCTGCAGGGTCTTCAGGAAAGTGGGAGGGGTAATTGCTTGTTGGCAACTGCAGGGGCTGAATTCTGTGCTTCCTCCTCTCACATCTCCTATGAATACAAGTCATCCACTTGATTATGATGCCCTCCATCCCTTCTGCCTCTCCCCCCTCACACCCTAGCCCACTAAATCCTCTTCTATTTCAACAAAGCCATCACAATGTCCAGTCTCCAAAATCCCTGAGTAATGGGACAGGAGTTAGGAGGACTCAGGACCATCTGTCTTGTTTTACTAAGTCTACTGACAGGGAAAAAGAAAAGCTCCAGGATTGGGAACCTTAGTTTATGTAAGCTTAGAATTCATCAGCTCTGATTTCTGCCTGCTACATTCTTACCCTCTGCAGACATAAAATAGAAATGTGAAAAGCAATTTAGAGTTACTCAAAGAAAAACTTGTCGTTCTGCCTAAAGTTTTTCAAGTTATAGGCCCCAGGCAGACACGTCAACATAGATCAGTTTTTATGGCCCAATTCAGTGGCTCTCAGTGAAAGAACCTACCCTATTGTTCACTCCCCTCTACTCCACTCTTTGTGTGACTTCAACAAAATACAAAAGTCCACTCTACTCACCTACAATTTCTTGTTATTTTTTTTCAAGGATACATTTAGCATTTCACTCATCTCCCCCAATTGTTTCTTCTGGAAAGACTGAGGCATTTTTTTAGCTCCTTGGACTTCTCTCCATAAAAACGGCTAATCACGAGGCAAATATGAAGTGTTGAACGAAAGCAATGCACAGCATATAATGCAGAATCATTCTCCCCTGGGTGAATCTGAAGCTAATTGAAAGGTTACTGTGTGAGGCTCTAAGCAACTCAGTGAGACCCTATCTCTAAATGACATAAAAAATAGGGCTGAGAATGTGGCTCAGTGGTCAAGTACCCCTGAGTTCAATAACCAGTACCAAAAAAAAAAAAAAAAAAGAAAAGAAAAGAAAGAAAGGGTACTGTGTAAATAGGTTGTCTTTCCTTAATCATATGTTATATTTATGTAAACATTTTTTAAAACTCCTTCCACAAAATTTTTCCTCCATATGCATGTTAACATGTTTATTGTCCTAAGACCCATGTGAGATATGTAGTTGTACATTTAAACCAATAAGGGTCAGGCTCTATATTTAGGTTCCCTAATTAGAAAGAGCAAAGGATAGGTTAGCTAAGAGATGGTGTCAGATCTGACACTAACCAGCTATCTGACTTTTGGCTAATAACATCCCATTTCTGCTCTTCATTGTCTGCATCCATAAAACAAGAAATTGGACAGATGATTTGCAGAGCTTTTCTTCCACTTCTAAGACTCAATGAGTCAGAGCCCAGTGACATGTTTCAGAGGCAACCTGCTATGCACAAAAAGGCAGTATTTTAAAGTAGAAAATATATTGGCTTTACAGTAAAACAAAATTGTGTTTGATTCTTGGAATTACCAATTATGACCAGTGTTACCTTGGCCTATTTACCCTCTCTGAATCTCATCTTTCCTCTATAAAATGAGATAGTAATACTTTATATGGTTATTGTGATGGTAAACAATAAAACAGCAAATGGCACATAATAAGCTCTCATTAAATGGTAGCTACTCTTAGTGGCTTTATATGCCAATACATTATAAGTTCCCATCCAGAATGTATTTATACATTATTTATTTGTAGGTGCTCTTTTGATCTCAAAATAAACATGGATCTTCTCTACTTTCTCAGTCACGGAATATATTAGCCAGAGTATAATTACTATGTAAACAAACTGATTTTACATAAAGGAACAGTGAAGTTATATGACAAGTCCTAAGTCACACAGTTAGATAATGACAAAGCCAAGTCTAAAACCCAAGTTATGTCATACCTAGTCAATGGAGTTTACACACCCAACTGATTCTATTTAAACTAAGCTATACTTCTATTAAGAGTTTGTTGTGGCAGGTAAAAGTAATAAAAATATTTTTCACTCTATTACGTAGCTAAGTCTATTAAGAAGAGCAAAATAAGATGGTGGAAATCCGAGCAACTCAAGCCAAAACTTTTTTATTTATAATTCTTGGGTCAAAATAGTCTTTTAGGCAGTCGAGGAAGCAGCAGGGGAAATTAATATTACTATTTGTTTCCCATTGTTATGGTTTAGATATGAGGTGTTTCCAAAAAGCTCATGTGTGAGACAAAGCAAAGTTTGCAGGACAAATGATTGTTATGAAAGACTTAACCCAAGCAGTGAATTAATTCTCTGATAGGGATTAACTGATGGTAACTGCAGGCTGGTAGGTTGTGGATAGAGGAGGTGGGCCATCAGGGGTGTGCCTTTGGGATATATATTTGGTGAGCTGAGCTTAGTCTCTCTCTGTTTCCTGGTATATTGTCTTGATGTGCTTTCCTCCACCACACTCTCTGCCATGATGTTTTTTCCTGCCTCAAGCCCCAAGAATAAGAGCTGGCCATCTATGGACTGAGAACATAAGCCCCCAAATAAAATTTTCCTCTTCTAATTGTTCCTGTCAGGTCTTTTGGTCACAGCAATGAAAAAAATCTGACTAAAACATGCATACTTATTCTTGTCACCCTCCAAGTTAGTCTGACCATCTGAGTGAAGGGTGCTACTTACCCATTTAGCCAGAAAAGTATGGGTCATCCTTAACACTCCCTTATTTCTCACCTCCTCCTTTACCCAAACGTTATCAAGTCCACCTAACTCTACCTTCTAAATTCCCCTTGATTCTGGTCTGCTATGATTTGAATGTCCCCTCCAAAACTCATGCTGGTTTTAACTTTCATGGTACCAGTATTAGGAGGTGGAACTTTTAAGTCATGATTAGGTCAACAGGGCTCTGCCCTCATGAATGAATTAATACTGTTATCATGGGAGTGGGTTCCTGATAAAAAGACAAGTTCCACCCTATTTTTGTCTTGCAAACATGCTCATTTGTTCGTCCACCATGTGATGTTACAATAAGAATTTGTTATCAGACGTATCCCCTCAATCTTAAACTTCCCAGCCCCCAGAAACATGATCAAATAAACCATTACTCCTTAATTTTCTCAGTCTCTGATATTCTGTTATAGCAGGAGAAATGGACTAAAGACATGATCAACTCTTTCTACTCTAACAGGTCATAATTTTTTCTCACCTGGACTACCTATTAACTGATTTCCATATAACTGTTCTTAGTCCATTCAAATTAATTAAGTATAGGCAGCTGGGTTTTTTAAAAAAAATTTAGTTGTCAATGGACTTTTATTTTGTTCATTTATTTTTATGTGGTGCTGATGATCGAACCCAGTGCCTCACATATGCTAGGCAATTGCTCTGCCACTGAGCTACAACCCCAGCTCCAGCCAGCTCTTTTTAAATAAAACTTTAAATATGAATTTAAAAAATTAAGGTCTATGTTCTATTTATATATATATATCATCTTGTACACATTTCCCCTGAGTCATTAATTATTCCATTTTTATTTGTCTAATTTATTATATGCCTATTTTTATTTTGTCCCATAAACACTTTCAGATGTTATGACTACAAATCTAATTTTCTCATATGCTAAAATACACAAGAAAATTACTTATTCAACAACTATTTACAGAATGTCTATTGTATTTGACACTAAGAATGCAGAGTGAACAACAGAGATAAAGTTCCTATTCTCATATGCATATATATTAGTAGACAGAGACAGATAATATAATAACATGAATGCAATCCCACTTCCAAAAGCTAAAAAAATATAAAATATCTAGAAATTTAACCAAAGAGGTGAAATACCTTTATAATTAAAAGTATAAACATGGATAAAAGTTAAGTGGATGCAAAAAGAAAATGGAAAGACACCATGTGTTCATGGATTGGAAGAATCAATATTGTTAAAATGACCATACTACCCAAACTGATCTACAGATTAATGTAATTCTTATCAAAATACCAATGAAATTCTTCATAGAAATAGGAAGATCAATATTAAAATTAGTATGGAACCATGGAAACCCTTGAATAGACAAAATCATCTTGAGCAAATACAAGAAAGCAGGAGGCATTACACAATTTGACTTCAAAACATAGAGCAAAGATTCAGTCATCAAAACAGCATGGTATTGTCAATGGAACAGAATATTGAGTATAATAATAAGCCCAAACATCTACAGTCAGCTAATTTTTGATGTAAGTGCTAAGAACTTGCAGTTGAGAAAGGACAGTCTTTTCAATAAGTGGTGTTGGGAAAATCATATATACAAAAATAGAATAATTAACCTAGGCTTTTATTTCTCACCAGTTATAAAAGTCAATTCAAAATGGAATAAGGAATTAAATGTAAGACCTGAAAATATGGAACTACTGAAGAAAACATAGGGGAAATGCTTCAGGAATTGGAATGGGCAAGGATTGATTTGGAAAAGACCTACAATTCATAGGAAACAAAAGCCAAGCAAAGATGAATAAATGGGGTTATATCAAACTGAAAATCTTCTGTTCTACAAAGGAAACCATAAACAAAATGAGCAGACAACCTACAGAATGGGAGGAAAAATTTGCAATGTATATAACTGATGAAGGATTAATATCAAGAATATGTGAGGAGGGCTGGGGCTCTAGCTCAGTTGGTAGAGTGCTTGCCTCACATGCACAAGGCCCTGGGTTCAATCCCCACTACCACAAAAAAAAAAAAGGAAAAAAGATGTTCACTTAGAAATTTTATGGGCTGGGGATGTGGCTCAAGCGGTAGCGCGCTCGCCTGGCATGCGTGCAGCCCGGGTTCGATCCTCAGCACCACATACAAACAAAGATGTTGTGTCTGCCAAAAACTAAAAAATAAATATTAACATTCTCTCTCTCTCTCTCTCTCTCTCTCTCTCTCTCTCTCTCTTTAAAAAAAGAATATGTGAGGAATACAAACAGAGAAATGAAAAATTGTGCTCCATTTGTATACACTGAATCAAAGAGCACTCTGCTCTCACGTATAACTGTTTAGAACAAATAAATTAAAAACTTATAGGACTGGAGTTGTGGCTCTGTTGTAGAGCATTTGCCTGGCACTTGAGAGGCCCTGGGTTCAATTCTCAGTACCACATATAAATAAATGAATTAAATAAAGGTCCATCAATGACTAATTTAAAAAAAAATAAGAAAAACAGAATGTGTAAGGATCTCCCCTCACACTACACCTTGAAGCCTTAGAAAAAGAAGAACAAATCAGCAGCAAATACAGTAGAAGGAAAGAAATAATTAAAATTAGAGCTGAAATCAATGAAATTGAAACAAAAGAAACAATTGAAAAAATTGACAAAACTAAAAGTTGGTTCTTTGAAAAAATAAATAAGATTGATAGACCACTAGCCACACTAACAAAGAGAAGAGAGAGAGAACCCAAATTACTAGCTTACGGGATGAAAAAGGCAACATCACAACAGACAATTCAGAAATACAGAAGATAATCAGAAATTATTTTGAAACCCTATACTCTAATAAAATAGAAGATAGTGAAGGCATAGATAAATTCCTTAAGACATATGAACTACCCAGATTGAGTCAGGAAGATATAAACAACCTAAACAGATCAATATCAAGGGAGGAAATAGAAGAAGCCATCAAAAGACTACAAACCAAGAAAAGCCCAGGATCGCATGGATATACAGCAGAGTTTTACAAGAACTTTAAAGAAGAAATAATACCAATACTCTACAATCTATTTCAGGAGATAGAAAAAGAGGGAGAACTTCCAAATTCATTCTATGAGGCCAATATCACCCTGATTCCCAAACCAGATAAAGACACCTCAAAGAAAGAAAACTACAGACCAATATCCCTAATGAATTTAGATGCAAAAATCCTCAATAAAATTCTGACAAATCGGATACAAAAACATATGAAAAAGATTGTGCACCATGATCAGGTAGGGTTCATCCCTGGGATGCAAGGCTGGTTCAATATACGGAAATCAATAAACGTTATTCACCACATCAAGAGACTTAAAGATAAGAACCATATGATCATCTCGATAGATGCAGAAAAAGCATTCAACAAAGTACAGCATCCCTTTATGTTCAAAACTCTAGAAAAACTAGGGATAACAGGAATTTACCTCAACATTGTAAAAGCTATCTTTGCTAAGCCTCAGGCTAGCATCATTCTAAATGGAGAAAAACTGAAGGCATTCCCTCTAAAATCTGGAACAAGACAGGGATGCCCTCTCTCACCACTTCTATTCAATATAGTTCTCAAAATACTGGCCAGAGCAATTAGACAGTCAAAAGAAATTAAAGGCATTAAGATAGGAAAAGAAGAATTTAAATTATCACTATTTGCGGATGATATGATCCTATACATAGAAGACACAAAAGGGTCTACAAAGAAACTACTAGAGCTAATAAATGAATTCAGCAAAGTGGCAGGATATAAAATCAACACACATAAATCAAAGGCATTCCTGTATATCAGCGACAAATCTTCTGAACTGGAAATGAGGAAAACCACCCCATTCACAATATCCTCAAAAAAAAAAAATATTTGGGAATCAACCTAACAAAAGAGGTGAAAGATTTATACAATGAAAACTACAGAACCCTAAAGAGAGAAATAGAATAAGATCTTAGAAGATGGAAAAATATACCCTGTTCATGGATAGGAAGAACTAACATCATCAAAATGGCGATATTACCAAAAGTTCTCTATAGGTTCAATGCAATGCCAATCAAAATCCCAACGGCATTTCTTGTAGAAATAGAGAAAGCAATCATGAAATTCATATGGAAAAATAAAAGACCCAGAATAGCAAAAGCAACTCTAAGCAGGAAGTGTGAATCAGGAGGTATAGCGATATCAGATTTCAAACTGTACTACAGAGCAATAGTAACAAAAACAGCATGGTACTGGTACCAAAACAGGCGGGTGGACCAATGGTACAGAATAGAGGACACAGAAACCAATCCACAAAATTACAACTATCTTATATTCGATAAAGGGGCTAAAAGCATGCAATGGAGGAAGGATAGCATCTTCAACAAATAGTGCTGGGAAAACTGGAAATCCATATGCAACAAAATGAAACTGAATCCCTTTCTCTCACCATGCACAAAAGTTAACTCAATATGGATCAAGGAGCTTGATATCAAATCAGAGACTCTGCGTCTGATAGAAGAAAAAGTTGGCTCCGATCTACATATTGTGGGGTTGGGCTCCAAATTCCTTAATAGGACACCCATAGCACAAGAGTTAAAAACAAGAATCAACAAATGGGACTTACTCAAACTAAAAAGTTTTTTCTCAGCAAGAGAAACAATAAGAGAAGTAAATAGGGAGCCTACATCCTGGGAACAAATTTTTACTCCTCACACTTCAGATAGAGCCCTAATATCCAGAATATACAAAGAACTCAAAAAATTAAACAATAAGATAACAAATAACCCAATCAACAAATGGGCCAAGGACCTGAACAGACACTTCTCAGAGGAGGACATACAATCAATCAATAAATACATGAAAAAATGCTCACCATCTCTAGCAGTCAGAGAAATGCAAATCAAAACCACCCTAAGATACCATCTCACTCCAGTAAGATTGGCAGCCATTATGAAGTCAAACAACAAGGGCTGGTGAGGATGTGGGGAAAAGGGTACACTTGTACATTGCTGGTGGGACTGCAAATTGGTGCGGCCAATTTGGAAAGCAGTATGGAGATTCCTGGGAAAGCTGGGAATGGAACCACCATTTGACCCAGCTATTGCCCTTCTCGGACTATTCCCTGAAGATCTTAAAAGAGCATACTATAGGAATACTGCTACATCGATGTTCATAGCAGCACAATTCACAATAGCTAGACTGTGGAACCAACTTAGATGCCCTTCAATAAATGAATGGATTTAAAAAATGTGGCATTTGTACACAATGGAGTATTACGCATCACTAAAAAATGACAAAATCATGGAATTTGCAGGGAAATGGATGGCATTAGAGCAGATTATGCTAAGTGAAGCTAGCCAATCCCTAAAAAACAAATGCCAAATGTCTTCTTTGATACAAGGAGAGCAACTAAAAACAGAGCAGGGAGGAAGAGCATGAGAAAAAGATTAACATTAAACAGGGATGAGAGGTGAAGGAAAGGGAGAGAGAAGGGAAATTGCATGAAAATGGAAGGAGACCCTCATTGTTATACAAAACTACATATAAGACGATATGAGTGGGAAGGGGAAAAAATCAAGGGAGAGAAATGAATTACAGTAGATGGGGCAGAGAGAGAAGATGGGAGGGGAGGGGAGGGGGGATAGTAGAGGATAGAAAAGATAACAGAATACAACAGTCACTAGTATGGCTATATGTAAAAACGTGGATGTGTAACCGATGTGATTCTGCAATCTGTATACGTGGTAAAAATTGGAGTTCATAACCCACTTGAATCAAATGTATGGAATATGATATGTCAAGAGCTTTGTAATGTTTTGAACAACCAATAAAAAAATTAAAGGGATGTAAAACAAACAAACAAACAAAAAACAGAAAATGTAAGGATCTCCCCTCCCAAAACTCAATTGCAGAAAAACTCAATAAATCGATTTTTTAAATTTACTATTTATTTATTTATCTATCTATCTATTCCGGGAATTTAACCCAGAGATGCTTTACCACTGACCTACATACCCTAGCTTTTTAAATTTTTTTACTTGAGATAGAGACTCACTAAGTTGTTGAGGCTGATCTCAAACTTACAATGGAACTTGCAATCCTCCTGTCTCAGCCTCCTGAGTCACTGGAATTACGGGCATCCACCACTGCACCCAGCTCAATAAACCAACTTTAAAATGGGCAACACACCTAAAGAGACATTCTCAAAATACAAAATAGGAATGACCAACAAGGATATGAAAAATGGTCAACATAACCAATCATCAGGGAAATGCAAATAAAACCCAAAACAAGATATCACCTCACTCCACTAAGTAATGGATACTACCAAAAAGGCCTAAAAGTAAAAAGTACCTGTAAAGATATGGAGAAAATAAAACTTTGCACATGGTTGGAGGGAATGTAAATTAGTGTAATCATTATAGAAAACAGCTTGGAGTTTCCTCAAAAAAATTAGAAACAGAATTACCATATGATCCAGCAATCCAACCACTGTGTATATATCCAAAAGAAATGATATCAGTATGTCAAAGAGATACCTGTATGCCCTTGTTCATTGTACAATAATTAACAGTGATTAATATATGGAAATAGTCTAAATGCCCATCAATGGATAAATGGAGGAAATGGAACACATACACACAAACACACACACACACACACACACACACACACACAGATTATAATCACCACTTGTAAGACTGAGAAATGGTTTTCTGAGAGAACCTGATAAGACTTATAGAAAATTATTTCAAAATAATTAGGAGTTCACCAAATCATCCAACAGTGAGACTCACCTTGACAAAAAAAAATTAATCAGTCGTTTTGTGTTCCATTTAAATATAACCAAATAGCCAAGGATCCCAAGACATGTGATTAAAACAATTCTATCATAAAAGGAAGTTTAATGGTTAATTTGAACTGTCAACTTGATTGAATTAAGAGATGCCAAGATGAAGAGGCTTCTGGGTGTGTTAAAGAGGGTGTGTCTAGGAATGATTGGCATGTGGGATAGGGAACTGAAGTGGAGACCCTCCATCAGCCTGGACAGCACCATCCAATAGGCTGGAGGCTTGGATGAGATAAAAATTGGAAGAACAAGAAAGCAGCCACAGATGCAAGCTCAATTCTTCTTGAATGTGTTCTTTTTATTTTACTTAGTTGTTTGTTTGTTTATTGTGGTGCTGAGGATCAAGCCCAGGACCTCATGCATGCTAGGCAAACATTCTACCACTAAACTACATCCCCAGCCCTTGAATAGGCTCTTAATTAAGCCTGAGTACACCAGATTCTCATTTCCTCACTCTTCCAAAGTAGACTCTGCCAGTGATTTTCCAGGAAGTTTCCAGAAACCTTCAGTCTTGAACTTGAGTGGCATCTTTGACCACTCTTGTTCTGAGGCTTCAGCCTCTTGGACTGTGCAGCTACTGGTTCCTCCAGCTCTCCAGCCTGCAGACGGTCACTGTGGACTATCCAGTTTCTGGTTGTGTATGCCAATCTAATAAATCCCTTTTTTATAATTATGCCTCCTGTTGGTTCTGTTCCTCTAGAGAATCCTGACTAATACAGGAAGAAATCAAAATAAACAAGAAAAAAAAAAATAACCCTACAAAAGAGATTGCAGCTAATCATTAAATGTTTCAGAATTATAAAAGAAGGTATTATAGTCATTAAAAGATTAGTATACTATTTAAAATGAACAATAAATTAAAGAGCTCTCAGGGATTTTAAGTGATAGAAGAAATAAAATTTCAATAGAAGTACTAGAAATGAAGTTGTGGCATTCTTACAAAAACTTAAAGAAATAAAAAGGTGTTTCTTAAAATAGAGGATGAAACCAGGAAGTGCAACTTAGGAATTCCAAATTTTCTGGAAAAAGAAGAGAGCAAATGGAGGGGAGGAAATCATAGAAATCATTAAAGGGAAACTCCCAGAACTGAAGAAATTGTTTCCAGATTAGAAGGTACAAATGAATACTTGGCGAAATTTCCCACACTATGGCACACTGTGTTGAAATTGTAAAATTATAAACTAGAAACCAAGAAATAATTATATTTGAATGATGTAAGTTGAGCAGAAAGGCCAAGGTGAGCAACGACCACAGAGATGACAATAATTACAGGGCAAAGTATACCACTACTACATCCAAAGCATTAAATCTCCCTACTCTACCCTAAAAGGACATCCAGTATTCAAAGACTTTTCTCTACCTTCACTGTACTGTCTTAACTCAACCCACTATCATCTTCGTTGTAGCGTTCTACAATACAGTACTACAATAATCTACAATTGGGATTGCTACTTTCACTGTCGCCCTCTATATTCCATTTTCCAGAAAGCAGCCAGAAGCTTCTTTGTAAAGTGTTAATTAGACCCTTTCTCTCCCCTTCTTACCAATTAAGAAGTCCCAAGTTTTCAAACTATATATAGGACAATAGGACATAATTAATCTCCTAAAAGGCTTTATATTGCCACAGAATTAAATCCAAACTCCTCATCATAGCCTTCTGGACTCCTCATAACATTATCTTTGATTACCTTTTGCTTTCACTATCTTTTTCACTACTTTTAAATACACTGGTCTTCTTTATGTACTATGTATATACCCAGTACATTTAGATAAAAAGCTAATTTAAAGTAGTGACTGACAGAGCAATTCTTTTGTATATTTTATTCATAGCACTTATGACCAACTGAAAGTATGTTATTAAATTCATTTGCCTATATATTTATTGTCTGTTTTCCCCCACTATATTGCAAGCATTTTAAGAACAACAACAAAAAAAAAACAACAATCTTTTTTATTCATTGTTGTACCTCAGCATCCAGAACAGGGTCTTACATGCCAGAGGTGATGAATTAATAGTGGCTTAATTATTTTTTATCTGCCAAGAGTTCTTAAGGAACACAGTAACAGAATATAGAATTTCATGATACACGTGGTGATATAGTGATCATATGTTATGGAATTCAGAAGATAGCTCACAAAGAAGAATCCATTAAATGAGCTAATTATACTCATACCCAAAAAGGAGCCAATAGTTTTGAATTTGTTGTATGTCTTCCAATATCTCTATGAGTGAAGATTTGTGACAAATACACAAATAGAGTGTTACGTGTGTGTGTATGTGTGTATGTGTGTGTGTCTGCAAGAGGGGGTGAATTGATAACAGAGCTGGATAATCAAGGCCAGTTCTTCACTTTATATATAATAAAAAAGGTGAATTGTCCTGAAAAAAAAAAACCTTAAAAATACACTCTTTTCAATTCTCAAGAACATAAACTTGGATTGGTGATATTGGGTTTCCTTTCCTTACAAGCCATGTGACAGCCCCGGTTTAAGAAATAGTAATCATCTTGGTCTATTGCATCTTCAGTAACAAAACTTTCTCATGGCTCTGGAGGCTGAAAGTGCAAGATCAGGTCGCTAATATGGTTGGTATCTGGTGAAGGCACACTTTCTAGCTTGTAGAAGGCAGCCTTCTCGTTGTGTCCTGACTTGATTTCAGGGCAGGGGAGAAGAACTAGCTGCCTGGTATCTCTTTTTATAAGGATATTAATTCCATCGTGAGAACCTCACCTTCATGACCTCATGGAGACTTAATCTCCATACAAAATATCGTCTCCAGAATACTATCATATGAGGGGATAGGCCTTCAATGTATAAAGTGGTAGTACAGTTACGTCACACAGCAGCAATGAACAAAGAGTGTTTTAGTTGGCTTTTTCCGTGCTGTGACTAAAAGAGTTGATGAGAAAAATTTTAGAGGAGGAAAAAGTGTATTTGGGGGATCATGGTTTCAGGGTTCTCAGTCAGTAGATGACTGCCTTCATTCCTCAGGCCTGAGATGAAGCACAACATCATGGCAGAACAATGTGGTGGAAGAAAGTGGCTCAGAACATGATCAGGAAGCAGAGATAGGCTCCATTTTCCAGATACAAAATATACACCCCAGGCACACTCTCAATGCCTACTTCCTCCAGCCACAACCTACCTACGTACAGTGACCACTCAGTCAATCTCATCAGGGGATTAATGCACTGATTGGGTTAAGGCTCTCATAACCAAATCATTACACCTCTAAACCATCTTGCACTGTCTCACACATGAGCTTCACAGGGACACCTTACATCTAACCATAACAAAAGAGAAAGAGGGAAAGTGGCAGGAAGGGCTATTAGGGAATTCAGTTTACTGGATAGAGTCCATAATCACATTCTCTTCCAGATTTGTCTATCTGACACAGTATGACATTTTCAATTTTCCAACTCACAGCACTTCTATCTCCATATTACTACCTTTCCAAACTGTTATATGATCGATATAAAGATTGACATATTCTAATATCATCTGGTGGGTTGCATAACTAGGGAAGGAAGTTCTTTGTGTTTAACAGATAAGAAATTTAATGCCCATATTAGGGAAATAATAGGTTCAAAGTTTTACTGAAAATAAGATTTCAAGCCAGATTTAGGACATGTAGCTCTTGTCTCTCAACAGAAAGCTTTTCCCTCTGAGGAGGTGTCTAATGTCCCAATAGACCCAAGCCTCAGGTTGTTTCTGAGGGAATTCAACAGAAATTTAAGGGTTGATAAAAGGCTGGGTCACTCTGACCCTCACTCTGTACTCCCAATTCTGACTTTCTGGATACTCTATGCAAGTAACTGAAAATCAGGAAGACCCCCCCCCTTTCTCCACAAACCACCAAATCTCATTAGAAAGAAGGACACTCTGTACTTGTTCCCTTGGCACTTCAGGTGGCAGAATTTCATCCTTTCCCAAGCCAATTAGAAGCTTGCAAGCACCTTGTTCCCCTGCCAGTTGTCTTTAAGGACAACATGCTCCCTAAGACCCACATGACAATAAATATTACTTAACAGACTAATTATTCCATACCACAAATGAAAATATCAAATTATTTCTGAGATTGAAACATTGACTACAAACGGACCCCTGGGATGGCCTGATTATGAAGCAATTATGGGTGTGGAAACTATCACGTTCCCAAGACTTCCAGGAAGGCTTTTATGACAAACACCCTCCAAATCTGACTGATTAGCTGTTCCACTTTTCATTCTATTATTTGTTTTTATTCAGTTGTAAAAGCACAATTTGAAGATCTGAAGTTTTCCACGTGCATATATTTGCTTTACCTAAGTAACATGTGTTCCATATAGCTGTTTCCAATGCTGGTGCTTGTGTGTTCTAAATTTTACTTTCTTGCATCCCTTTTTATTGAAACAATATTCTGAAGTTGTGGGGAAGCATGGAACTACAGATTGACAAAATATGGTTCATGCATAAAAGATAGCATGCTGATCATTAGGGAGTACCTGAGAATGAAAGAAAATATGATTCTTCTCAAGGATATATAAATATGGGAACGGTTCTATAGGGGATCATAAACAAACAAACAAAAAAAAAAAAACCTTGATGCCTGGGATAAGATGGGGCAGCGATGCTATTAGTAATCTAGCCCTTGGTCTCTTTGTGTCCTGTTGCTCTTAAAGATGTTTGTGGAAGAGGAAGAAGGAAAAGTAAGTCATTGGATACTTGGGTCTCCTCTGCCAGCTGGGTGGAATTTGGGAAGAAGAAAGGAGACCTATGCTTTTCTTGCATCACTTCCTTTTTCTCAAACCTGAAGAAAAGTTTCAACACTAGTCCTTCCTCTATTAATGAAGAAATGAACAAATAGATAGCCTGGAGGCCTACCTCAGAGAGGTTCAATAAGCAGAGACTGACTTCAATGTAGTGTTTTTCACAAACTTATATCAAGCATATTGCTTAAAGCTGTTTTCTCCCCTTCCTCTCCAACAGAAGCCTGCCCCTACCACCATCTCCAGGTGACCCATCTTAGATAACACACTCTTCCATAATAAACCCCCTACTCACACACACAAGATAAGTGAACCAATTAGGCAGAATGTAATTTTATTGTCACAAACTCTATGCTGGAAATTGGGAAACTTCATGAATTATACATCAAAACACATACACAAAACCACTGTGTTAGTTGAAAATAAATTGTACTATTTCTACTACCCACCTTCGAGTCATATACTCTCATGCTTCCATCACAACATGCATAAATGTACCCAATTAGAAATCATAGAATTGTCAAATGTCAGAGTGGGAAGGGAGTATAGAGATAATTTAGTCTAACCTCCTCATTTTACAGAGGATGAAACTAATACCCAGAGAGAGGACTTTCCAAAGGTCAGTCAGGTAGTTGAGAATAGAAATGAGTCTAAAACCATGTGCATGTTTATGATCCTTTGCATCAAAACAGATACATATTCAACCAAGAACTTAAGCATATATAGATCCATTCCCCAAATGAGGAAACAACAATCATTTCAAAGCAAAAATGACCCTATTCATCATGTCTGAATGTCCCTGTTCCTTTCTGCATTGCTTTGCTGCTTGTCAATTCCCAAGACACTTTCCCTCCCCTGCCTCTGAACAGCCCTCACGAATGAGCAATTCCTAAATGCATTTGCTATGACGTATGTAAAGGCAGCCACTCAGAGAAAAGGTCAGTGTCAGTGTCCTCTGTTTCCAAATATGCCTCTTTAAAAAAAATCAGACATTACAATACTGAATACCAATTGTCTGAAGACTTACAAATCTCCTCTAGTAAAGTCCAAGACTTCTGAAGAAATGGCAAATCCAATGAAAGTTGTTATGTGATTTACCAAACTGAAAAAGGAACACAAAAGGAGCATGAAGAGACACCATTTTTCTACTGGCCTTGGGAATTGTGGTGACAGGTCTGCAAGTGCCAGACATGACTTCTCGTTCCTCTGTCTTTGTACTCAATCATTTCTCTGGTTCCTCAGAAAGTCACACAGGTTCAAGACATGCTCTCTGGTCACTAGAAATAGGGAGTAAGGTCTCTAAGGAGCTCAGAACAGAGAAGTGGAACAAAAAAAGAAAAAAGCAGTTATTTATAGCCTTTTTGCTTTGTATTTCTGATGTTTGTATTTCTGATACCTATCAGTCTGCACGAAACTCTGAATTTTTCATAAAACAAAATCACACTTGTTGTTTTTCTTGGATGTTGCCAGACATCATTAATCAGATGGTACTCACAAACACCTTCACATTGTGCCCAAGCCACATTGCTAGTCTCACCTTCCACCACTCCCTCCTGTGGTATAGCCATAGTGGACAACTCTAAGTTTCTGGACAAAACCTGTACTTTAAGGCCTCAAGCTTCCTACCTGTATATCTTTAAAAATGGTGTTTCAAATGCCTCCTACCTCTTTTCATTCTTGAAAATTCAGTCAGAAAGTAGCTTTCTCTTTGGGCTGATGGTATTGCTCAGTGGTAGAGCACTTGCCCACCATGCACAAAGCTTTGAGTTCCATCTCCAGCACTACACACACACACACACACAAAAAAAAACAATTTTATATTATCCTTACTGTCACCCCAAATTAATTCTTCTGTATATACTTTTTATTCTACTGCTAATTAAATTGCTATCAAATTACTGAATACTATTCAGGCACTGTTCTAATCATTCAGAATACAGTAGAAGACAGACATGGTTCCTGTCCTCGTAGAATTTATAGGATAATAGTAAAGATAAGTAGTTGCAATGATTTTTTCATAAGAGATGTGTAGGTGGCTATAAGATGCCACTATAAAAGATCTAACCTAAATTTTAGAGGTGATAGAAGACCCATTTGAAGAAGGAGCATTTAAATTGAGATCTGAAATCAGAACATGAGTTAAAAGGATGAGGAGATGATTGCCTTCAGAGAATACGGGCATGGGGTGAGGGAATGAGGCAAGAAACAACTTGGAGCTTCAGATAGAGCTGAAAGAAGGGAATGGTGGCACAACACAAGAACTCACAAGTTCAGGCATTATAGGACATGTTAGTAATTTTGAACCTTAAACTAAGAGGATCAAGAATTCATTGGAAAGTATTAGTATGGGGGACTGTTTGGAGGGAACAAAAGTATATAGAGAGCCATGATGATGGGTTAGAATTGCATGATAAAGGTAGATCTATTGGAGAGACATTAAAGATGGAGAACATATAGGACTTAAATAACAGGATCTTAAGAAAGAGAGATGGGGGATGTTAAAAATGACAAAAACTGATAGTGTTTTTCAGTTTTCAATTTATTCAGGTAAAGGGAAATGTAGGAGGATTAAGGTTGGTTTAAGGTGGTAGGGTTGATAGGCAATGAATTTGGTTTTTGATGAGGAATTTAGGAGATATACAAGTGGAGAGAACAAATAATAATTTAGGTGTGATGGTTTAAAGCTCAGAAGAGCGAGCTAAACTAGAGATAAGAGACTGAGAACCTATAGCATAAAGATAGTAATTGAAGTCATGAAAGTACATAATTTTATTCTAGGGATAGAGTTGAGTAGGCAAAGAAAGCTCTGTAACATCACAACAAATATTTAAATGTTATGTGGAAGATCCATAAAAAGAGATTCAGAAAGAATGGTCAGATAGAAGGAAACCCAGGAGAGTGGGGGTTCTTCAAACTCAAGGGTGGAGAGTACATTAAGAAGGGTGATCATCTGAGGTGAATGCAGTGGAGTTGCCAAGAAGAGTGTATTTAGCAATAAGAGTGTCATTGTGACCTTATCAAAGCTATTTCGGTAGAGTTGTGTGGGGCAGAAGACAGATTGGAGTGGGTTGAGGTGAAGAAATGGAGACAGAAATGTAGATTATTCAAGAAATTTGTGTTTAATGGTAGGAGTGAGATTGTTTAGAAACTGATCCTTCAACTGAGCTAAAGGATCCAGGGGGAATTGTTTTGTCTGTTTAACCTTGGAAAGACTAGAACATATTTGAAAATCAAAAGAAGTCAGTAGAGAAGGATTGGTTGAAGATACCGGCAAGCAAGAAATTAACTGATGGCATCAGTCTCTTGCAAAGGCAAACAGGGATGCAATCCAGAATATGGATGGAATGACTGTCCAGTAATAAAAGGAAAGATATCTATCCCTCCATAATAACCTGAAGGAAAAAGAGTAGTTAACATGTCTATAGTCTCTAAGTTTGGAACTAGAGTTATCTCTGGGTTTAGTGGTAGGCGTTGGGAGGTAGAAGCAAATAGGTGGTGAGGACATTTGCTGAGATTGGTGGGAAGTGAGAGTAATAGAAATTTGAGAAGACAATTTCTGGTCAAGATCTCTGCATGTCATTTTTTCTACTGCTCCTCATAATTTCTAAAAGAGAATGTAATGCAGTGGTTAAGAATGCGACATCTAAAGCAAAAGTGTTTTGGTATGAACTTGGCTCTACTACCACTAGGTTGTGTGGCACTGATTAAATCACTCATATATTCTGTCCTCCGTTCCCTCATCTATGAAAAAACAATCAGAAACTTATCTACCTGACAATTTGATTATGAAAATAAATTTAAGGAGTTAGTACAGAAGAGGAGCTTCAAACAGTGCCTGACAAATAATAATAACTCTACTATTTTATTATTAAAGCTCTTCAAATATCACCTGAATTGGTTGGCCATTGGATTACATGGAAATGCAATACACACCTGTTACATGTGAAGGAAGGTGAATTTTTTATCTGAAAATTGATATTTTAGTTTTCTAGCTAGAATAAAAACACAACAGAAACATAAAGTTTGCTTTTATACTTGATTATATATAATTTTATACATCCCAGAAAATCAGTGAATACAATATAAACCCAGTAGGGAGGACTTGGTTCATAGAGAATGGAGTTGAGAGTAGTTTCTAATAAGGAGCCTTGAGGATTGTGTCCTGAGCCCTAGGGTGATCCTTTTTCCAAATCCAGAAGCAGAGACAACACAAACTTGAGGTTTTAAGTCGTGCTCCAGTCCTCTTTTCTGTCTTATTTTTTTATATTAGGAGGAGGAAAGTTTCACTTTGTAGCTGAAAAAGTCACCAACTGTTTTTTTCAACTGGATAAATTTGAACTGTTTCTTTCTGGAATAGCTTTGGAAATAGCCCCAGAACATCTGGGTAAGTTTCATTGGCGGGGGACCTCAACACCCACAAACATTTATTTCCCCGGTATAAAAGTATTGTGACAACTTAGTGAATTGAACATAGTGGTTGAAAGACTGAAGATAGATATATGCTTGGTTGTGAAAGATAGTGCCAGCTTGGGGAGAGTAGAGGAGAACAATCAGTTAAATTGAGTTAGTTGATATGATGCCTTGAAGGTCAAGTCAGGAACGTGGGCTGTCAAACTTTGCTAATACAATCTGCATTAATGAAAAGCCTAGATTACGTGTACATAATAATATGCCACTTTATTATTTTCAGTACATTCTGTACATATGAAATGGCCAAGTGTTGCCTAGCAGAGGTCCCACCAGACCTGATCCTGCCTGATTTATAATTAGCACATTTATTTGTTAGTATGCAAATGAGTACTGCTGTGACACTTAGGAAAAAATGTGTTATTAAATAAGTGCAACAGTCTTCCTGTAATCTTGCTCCAACTATTCATTAGTGCCACCAAACTCTTTTTTCACAGAAGGTACAAAGCTAAACAACAAACCAGTAAAAGTATGTGCATTTACACAATGGCAGTCTACTTGTGTTAGACTGGGAAGGTGGTATAAAGATATGACAAGCATGCAAATAAGCAACAAGTGTGTAAAATGGATCTCCCAGCAGCATATAGAAGAGCCTAGAAAAGGTGCAATTTGAAATAAGCAAAAATAAAACTTCCAATTTATCCACTTGGTCTAATTTGGACTTAGAGATATGGCAAAAAAAAAAAATGCTTTGGAGTCAAAAGTCAAAGCCTAGCTCCATCATTTATAGCTGTATAACTTTGGCTGAGCAAGCTCCTCTGTGCCTAGAATAGAGATGAGGCTCAACAAATATTCTTTCCTGATGCTCCCCCACATACATGAAAACATTAACAGTATAGAGGCATTCTAGCATAGTGATCAAGCAAGATGACTCTGAAGACATATTGAGTTCAGAATCCTGACTCTACCACACTGACTTTGTGTCAATTTGATAAGTTTAACCTTTTTATTTGTTGGTTTTCTCCCCTGTAAATTGGGCATTTTAATAGTCTTGTTTATCTTATAAGGTTGTGGTGAATGTTTAATAAGATAATCCACATAAAGCACTTAGCTGAGTGCCTACAACATAGTAAGCCCCAAATAAATATTAGCTCCTAAAAGTTTTCTTTGTTTTTGCTTATGCCCAATCAATTTCACTAAAAAAAAAAAATTGGTCTGGATAAAGACATTAAACATTACCTCTATGTTGCCTAACTCAGTGGACATTCCTACATGATTTTTGCAGCATTTAATATTGATGACTACTTTCTCCTTGTTGAAATGTAAAAAGAGGGACGATTTCAGGAAGATGTGAGCAAATTACTTAGAGGATAAATTTTTGGATCAAATGCTGGAAAGAGATGTGGAATCTCTTTCTCTGGAGCACTAAAAAGTGATCAGCTAAATCATCACATGTATAGTCACTGCCCAAAGACAGGGACTGGTTCAGATAACTCTGGGGGTTTCTTTTTACCTTTAGAGTCTGAGTCTTCCAATTTAGTGAATGATAACAGCTACACAAATGGCTAAAATTCAGGCCTGGATATGTTACATGTGTCACTGCAATGCCCACACAGTGGAGAGTATCTAGTTTACATCCTCATGAAGTACATACTCTTCGACTTTTACACTTGATGAAACAGGCTCAGAAAAGCACTGATGATAGAAACATGAAGATAGTGAGTTTTAAATCTAGAATGTTCTTTTTTCATTTATTTACCCACTGTTTAATAAATCCAACCAGTATTAAATATCTCATGCTATGTGACAGGCACTGTCTATATCACTGATGTATAGCATTGAACATGCAAGATAAAATCCATGCCCTTGGGAAACTGGTGTTTTAGTAAGGGAATAATATAAGCCAGGACTGTCTGGTTCCAAAGCCTGATTCTATTCAATAATCTCATATAATGCACAGATGGGCTTTTGTGTCACATTACCATTTTACAGCGAAGTTCAAACTTTCCCTTTTTAGACACAGCTGAACCATGCACCAAGGAAACCAAACTACTATCTCCGAATTCTTTCTCCTGGGACTTACAGTGGGGTCTGAACAGCAGCAGATCATCTTCATGCTGTTTCTATCCATGTATCTAGTCACCATGGTAGGAAACTTACTTATCATCCTAGCTATTATCAGTGACACTCACCTCCACAGTCCCATGTACTTCTTCCTTGCAAATCTATCCTTCATTGACATCTGCTTCACAACCACTACAGTCCCCAAAATGTTGGCAGACATTCAAAGCCAAAGTCCAACCATCTCCCTTGCAGGATGCCTTACACAAATGTATTTTTTTATGCTCCTGGTGGACCTGGACAATTTCCTCTTGGCAGCCATGGCATATGACCGGTATGTTGCCATCTGTCACCCATTACACTATGCAGCATTATTGAGTCCCAAGCACTGTGCCCTGTTGGTTGGGACTCCATGGGTTATTTCCAACCTGGTTTCAGTACTGCATCTCAGTCTGCTGATTCATTTGATCTTCTGTGATCAGAGAGCAATTCCACACTTCTTCTGTGACCTGGAACCCATTTTAAGGCTTGCTTGCTCAGACACCCAGATCAACAACTTGTTTATGCTAGGCATTGGTGGAACAGTTATCTTCATCCCCTTCATTTTCATTCTGGTCTCCTACACCCTTATTGGCAGCACTTTGCTCAGGGTTCCATCAACTAAGGGGAAGTGGAAAACATTCTCTATATGTGGATCCCATCTCTCAGCTGTGTCCCTCTTCTATGGATCCATTGTCGGGGTCTATTTTCTCCCCTCTTCTGCCTACTCAGCAGAAAGGGATATGGTAGCTGCTATCATGTATACAATTGTAACCCCCATGATGAATCCTTTCTTCTATAGTCTAAGGAACAAAGACATGAAAAGAGCATTGAGGAGAATATTGAGCTGAAAAAGCTTTTTCTGGAGTTGGTGAATTCTGCCATAAGACATCTTTATCATCTTTATCTTTTCTTTGACCTGGATGAACTCAAAGAGGATCCAGGGCCTCAGGCGAACCCATTCTCTTAACAATTTTCTTCCCATCTATTTTCAGACCCAAGAGTCTACACCAGACTCATCTCATCATAAAGAAATACACTAAAAATACCAAAATTGCTCCTTTATTCCACAATCTTCACCACTTACGGAGTTTTTCCTGAGCAAACTCATGAGTGTATAGTTGGTGCTTAATAATTGCTCTCTAATTTTTTGGTTTATGTTTCCTTTCTTCCTTTTACCAAAGCTTACATATTAGATTGTAATCATGAAAAGAAGAAGGAGGGGAGGAAAGAAGGCAAGGAGAGCAGAGAAAGGAAGAGAGAAAGTGATGATGATAGCTTAAAATATCTTACATATAATGCCCTGGTAAAGTATACAACTTCTAGGCTGTGGCTGTAGCTGTGGCTCAGTGGTAGAGCACTTGCCTCACATGTGTGAGGCACTGGGTTCGATCCTCAGCACCACATAAAAGTAAGTAAATAAGTAAAGGTATAGTGTCCATCAACAACTAATTTTTTTTAAAAAAAAAGTATACAACTTCCAAAAAACTGTACAACTTCCAAATAATAATGTGAATCTCACTATAACCTCGACTATAATTATTATATTGTTCCCATTTGCTGGACAATGAAAGAAAGTATGTACTAAGAGAAGAAAAAAACTAGGGAAAAAACCAAACATGTGTCTTGTCATGCTATGAGCACCATAGAGTCTGTCTTCCAGTTAAATTTCTTCAGCTTTTAAGATTCTCTACCACTTGAATTCACCTACATTTCCATGAGAATGAAACATCACTCACTACCCTCCCTAACCATCCTTGGCAAACTGTACATTTTTAGCTCCATGAAACTTGTCTTGGTACATGTTATGTCCTTTCCTTTAAATATCTGTTTTACTCTATTCCTAAAGACATGCAGTGCTTTTTTAAAGCTCCATCTCAAGTGTTGTATAGTCTGTGAACTCTTTCATGTTTGACACATATTTCTAAGGACAATTACTTTGCTTCTCTAGGCTCTTATAGCATTTTATTTTTTGTTATTTTAATTTAATTTAATGCTGAGGGTCGAACTCAGAGCCTCATACATGCTAAACACATACTACCACTGAGTTATACCACTAGTCCCTAGCACATTCACTCAACACAGTGAATTATAATCAACAGAATATTTGTGTATCCAAGATGCCCTGAGCTCTTTCAAGGGGTAGTGACTATGTTTCATTAAGGTTCGTAGTTCTATCTTTAGATTAAATTAAGTGCTCAGTAAGATGAATTGAAAAAGGAAGTTGTCATTTTTTTTCAGAATAGAAAATTTAGTTTTAGTTTATCTTCTGCTGATTAGATGAACTTTAATGTCCCACCTGTACAATCTATGAAATCAGTTATACTAACTTTTGCCTCTTAACTATGCCCATTGACCATGTAGGACATTTAGTACTTAAAACATCCTGAGACAGAAGTCTATGAAAGTGACATAATAGATAGGTGCCAGGAGTCCAGAATAAATCAAGAAACACAAAAAGAAAGTCAGGAATTAAACCTACAACAATATAAAGGCTTGATACAAACAAGGATTTTGGTGAGTGTATGAAAGTTAAGACCTAATGCCTGGGACCTTTCATGTATATCTGTATAATATGCTAACATTTGATAATCGAATAAACTTCAGGCTTTTCATGAACCACATGTATCCCGTTGAGTTATACTATCCAGGTTGAATAAATTTGGCTCTCATCTGGCATTGTGGCACATACCTGTAATTTCAGTGGCTCGGGAGGCTGAGGTAGGAGGATCACAAGTTCAAAGCCAACCTTAGCAACAGCAAGGTACTAAGCAACAAAGTGAGACCCTGTCTCTAAATAAAATACAAAATAGGGCTGGGGATGTGGCTCAGTGGTCCAGTGCTCCTGGGTTCAATTTCTGGTACCAAAAAAAAAAAAAGAGAGAAAAGATTTTTTTTAAATTAAGGTTCCTTCCTTCTAGGGTTAGGGTTGTGGCTTTGTAATCACACACTCATGAGAATGGTCTAGTCAGTGCTTTATATTAAGTGTAGTTTTCAGACAAGGGCTGATGATAAAAGTACTTGCTACTGGTCAGTGAGATCCTGAGGAAAAAATTGAGAGCAATCATTTACAAGCATGGAGAAATTTGATATTGTCATAAAATTTTTATTTTATGAAATTATCAGTGTATGATAAATTGGGAATTAAAAATTAAAAATTGGCTATTTAACACATTTTGAGAAGCTCTGGCCTTCTCTACTTCACTTTGTTCTCTTCCTCCTCATCCTCCTCCTTTTCTTCTCCTCTTCATCCTTATCCTTTATTATCCTTTATTCATAAAATCTTTAGCAGGACTCTGTATGACAAATACTCTTTTGGCCAATGCAATTAGGATTTAATATTGATTCAATAATTTTAAAAATCAATCAAAGCAAACAGTCATTAAACACTCCTATACATGGATATCCTTAATACTTTATTTTTGAATGCTTTATTTTGAATTACTCTATGCAAAGATATATTCCTCAGCTAGTCTTTGAATCCAGGGCCAAGATCCTTTCTTTGACTTCACCCACAACACATCATCTTTGACTTCCAGTTTCAATTTCTTTAAAATGAAGTAAGAACTTAAAGACAATCCCAAAGCAAGCTAAGTCCTCCTTGGGAAGTTTGCCATTTTGTTCCCAATTTTTTACATCTAACTCAAGAATATTATTTTTAGAGATCTTTATTGAGCAATTTCAATACATATAATTTAGTTTGCACAGAAACGATTTTTTACCTTCATATTGCATTGTCTCATATATTTTAATTAAATTTAGCTTAAATGAAAATATCAGATGGGTTTTGGGGAAAATACAACTGGTAAGATAATCCAGAGTTGGTAGAACAGGACCATAACAATGCGAGCTTAGAAAATAGCCATCTTCATTTGCAGGGAAATGGATGGCATTAGAGCAGATTATGCTAAGTGAAGTTAGCCAATCCCTAAAAACAAATGCCAAATGTCTTCTCTGATATAAGGGGGGTGACTCAAAATGGGGTAGGAGGAAGAGCATGAGAAGAAGATTACCTCTAGATAGGGAAGAGAGGTGGGAGGGAAAGGGAGGGAGAGGGGAATTGCATAGAAGAGAGGAGACCCCTTCGTTATACAGAATACATGTATGATGATGTAAGGGGGGAAAGAAAGAAGTGGGTCACATTCGATTGGGGAGAGAGAAGGGATGGGAGGGGAGGGGAGGGGAAGGGGGGGGAATGGACGGGCAGCAGAATAAAATAGACATTAGTATTGCTGTATGTATATATGTGATTACATGACCAATGTGATTCTGCAACCTGTACACTCAGAAAAATGAGAAATTATATCCCACCTCATTCAAATGTATGATATGTCAAGATTATTGTACTGTCATGTGTAACTAATTAAAACAAATAAAAATAATAATAAAAATTTAAAAAAAGAAAATAGCCATCTTGCCACAAATATTCCTCAGGGAAGGACCATTGGCAGAAAGTTTTGCACAGGGAATGAAGAGTGTCTTTGAACTACAGAGTTTACAGTAATATCTTTAAAAGAGAAGTTTGTGTATATAAGAGCAGAGTGACTCTGGCTACAGCTGAGGCAGAGGCCCAATGGGGCCACTCTTTCAGTCTAATCCTCTTTTTATTTTGGCTCATATGTAGAAATTTTGTGTCTAATAGGAAGCAAAATTCTTTATTAGTGACTTACTCAGGTTGCCTACAATGAATATATATATATATATATATATATATATATATATATATATATATATATATTTACAAGCATGGAGAAATTTCATATTGTCATAAAATTTTTATTTTATTGTAAGAAATTATAGGTGTATGAAAAATTGGGAATTAAAATAAAAATTGGCTATTTAACACATTTTTGAGAAGCTCTGGCCTTCTCTACTTCTCTTTGTTCTCTTTCTTATATATATATTTATGAATATGTGTGATTTCTTCCCACTCCATAAACATACTCACCAAGTTGATAAGAGACAAGAAAAAATTAAGGTGCAGAAGAAAAAAGTACCCGGATGGGGCTGTTCTCACACCAAAAATAAATAAATAGATAGATAGATTAATTAATTAATTAAGATTTCACTTCAGATGATACCATAAGGCCAGAAAATGGACCAGAGCAGATCATGTTTGGACTAACATATTGGGGAAATGATAGAAAATCCTCTCCTGTAGTGCCTGAATTGCAAATGGTACCAAACAGGATGTCCTTCCTCTATGCTACTAATTTTGTCATTTGGGAGGAAAGCAGGGCATTTTGGAACATGTGGCTTCAAGAAAGCTTAGACTGTGTCTTCATCTCTGAGGCCATACTTCAACCTGGTGCAATTTACAGAATAGGAACTAAAATAATTTCTGAAATGAATGAATAAAAAATTGCCTGTAAGTCCAAGACCTTGAACAAGATTATACCTGGGTCTGTGAAGTCAGATAAATTGATCATCCTGATCTCAAGTATCTGGAGCTTCAGCAAATCTGATTGTATATTGCATGGCCAGAAGAAATTCTTTTGTAGGTAAAGTCAATAGCAGCTTTTAGGGTATGATTTGTTATGCTTCAAAACATAAAAGGGAGGCATACCTGGTATGCATATAATAGTACATGTGAAGAAATGAGGAAATTCAATGCCTTTATTATGTATGTATCTACTAACCATGTTCTTAATATCAGATAGGGAAGATAGATCTTATCCCTTGGAGATTATAATCTTTGATAAACAATTTTCGGGCAGACCACTCAACTTTTCATTGATAAAAAGGCCACATAAATTAAATATACTAATAAATTAATGATGCTTTTACATTGTGAATTATCAAAGAATGGAATGTTTACTGTAAAATACAGCGAAGGAGATCGTTTTAGAGTAAATCAATAGACAGTCAGATAGAACTGGATTTTAGTCCTAGTTCCTCCAGTTCTTAGTTGTATGACCTTGGACAAACCACTTCATTTATTTAACTTTAATTTCTACATGTAAAAAATTATATGTATATTTACTATCTTAGTCAGTTGTTTGGGAAGTTGAATAAAATATTGGCTTTAGGGCTGGGATTGTGACTCAGTGATACAGCACTTGCCTAGCACGTGTGAGGCACTGGGTTCAATCCTCAGCACCACATACAAAAATAAATAAAATAAAATTTTAAACAATTGCTGTAAATTTCCTGGCATATAAACTTGATTATTAAATGTGAATCTCCTCTTTCCTTATATATTTAGGATTTGAGAGCCCCAAAAGACATTAACCCTATTCCGAGTCATCTGAAGCTTATCACAAGGAGAGGAATTTAGAAAGCTGTCCAAAAGAAGAAGATAAACTGAAAGTAACAATAAATGTGAAAGAAAAATAGAAGAGCTGCAATTAAAGTGGATTTTCATTTCAAGGTAATAGAATTCTGTATCAGACATCAAGGAAAATAAGAAATTGCTTAAACATCTTCTTGTGTAGTTCTTACTCAGAATGGTCTTGAACCCTATAAAGAAACCTTTTTAAGAAATCATTTCCATTTCCTTAAACAATCAATAATGGAGTTTAACAAAAAAAGTATTATCATGTCAAAAATGAATATGTCCTGATCTTGGTTGCAGAGAATAGTTGGAAGAATGTTGTATGTGTATGTAAATATAACGACGCCATAGAAGTAATGACAGCAGTTGGGTATGAAGAAAAATTGAGAAAGACTTTGGTTTTAACTGCATCTGAGAATAGTGTCAAGAAAGTAGCAATGTTAGATGAGGCCCAGCAACCGGCGGAGCAGCAGAGCCACCCCCCGAGCCTGCAAGGTAGGTGGACCTGCCACCCACCGGCTGGTCAGGTCCAGAAACCCGCGGAGGGGCACAGCTGCCCCAATTGGAGGAGGGGCAGAACCACCGCCAAAGCCTGCGAGGGAGACTTTGCAACTATACAAGAGCAATATAAATATATAGGGAGAAAAATCAATAACACAACAGTTTCACCAAGCAGAAAGAAACGCAATCAGTATGAAAAGACAAGGAAAGAAAGGACCACAAGCAATGCAGGTCAACTCAACTTTAGAAGAGGTAATATCTGCAGCAGATGGAATGTCAGATAAAGAATTCAGGATATACATGCTTCAGATGATCTGGAGTCTCAAGGAAGACATTAGACAGCAAAATCAGACAATGAAAGATCACTTCGACAATGAATTACATAAACAAGTCCAAGAAGCAAAAGATCAATTATACAGGGAGATAGAGGTTATAAAAAACAAACAAACAGAAATCCTAGAAATGCAGGAAGCAATAAACCAACTTAAAAACTCAATTGAGAATACTACCAGCAGAGTAGAACACTTAGAAGATAGAACATCAGACAATGAAGACAAAGTATTTCAACTGGAGAAGAACATAGACAGCTTAGCAAGACTGTAAGAAACCATGAGCAGAACATTCAAGAAATATGGGATAACATAAAGAGACCAAACTTAAGATTCAATGGGATAAAGGAAGGTATAGAGGTCCAAACCAAAGGAATGAGCAATCTATTCAATGAAATAATATGAGAAAACTTCCCAGACTTGAAGAATGAGACAGAATCCCAAATCCTAGAAGCCTACAGGATGCCGAATGTGCAAAATCATAAGAGATCCACACCTAGACACATTATAATGAAGATGCCCAACATACAGAATAAGGAGAGAATTTTAAAAGCTACAAGAGAAAGGAAGCAGATTACATTTAGGGGTAAACCAATCAGGATAACAGCTGATCTTTCAACACAGACTCTGAAAGCTAGAAGATCCTGGAATAACATATTTCAAACACTGAAAGAAAATGGGTTCCAACCAAGAATTGTGTATCCAGTGAAATTAAGCTTCAGGATGGAAGATGAAATTAAAACCTTCCACGATAAACAAAAGTTAAAAGAATTTGCAGCTAGAAAACCATCTATTCAAAACATCCTTGGCAAAATATTACAGGAAGAGAAAATGGAAAATATCAATGAAAACCAACAGCGGGAGGTAGTACAGTAAAGGGGGGAAAATAATCAAAGAGGAAAACAAACCATGTTTAGTAACATAAATAAACAAATATGGCTGGAAGAACAACCCATATCTCAATAATAACCCTAAATGTTAATGGCTTAAACTCACCAATTAAGAGACACAGGCTAGTAGAATGGATCACAAAACAAGACCCAACAATATGCTGCCTTCAGGAGACGCATTTGATAGGAAAAGACATACATAGACTGAAGGTAAAAGGTTGGGAAAAATCATATCACTCATATGGACTTCGGAAACAAGCAGGAGTGTCCATACTCATATCAAATAAAATAGATTTCAAGCCAAAGTTAATCAAAAGGGATAAAGAAGGACACTACATACTGCTCAAGGGAACCATACACCAACAAGACATAACAATCATAAATATATTTGCCCCAAACAATGGTGCAGCTATGTTCATCAAACAAACTCTTCTCAAGTTCAAGAGTCTAATAGACCACCATACAATAATCATGGGAGACTTCAACACACCTCTCTCACCACTGGACAGATCTTCCAAACAAAAGTTGAATAAGGAAACTATAGAACTCAATAACATAATTAATAACCTAGACTTAATTGACATATATAGAATATACCACCCAACATCAAGCAGTTACACTTTTTTCTCAGCAGCACATGGGTCCTTCTCAAAAATAGATCATATATTATGTCACAGGGCAACTCTTAGACAATATAAAGGAGTAGAGATAATACCATGCATCTTATCTGATCATAATGGAATGAAATTGAAAATCAACGATAAAAGAAGTAAGGAAAAATCATGCATCACTTGGAGAATGAAAAATAGGTTACTGAATGATCAATGGGTTATAGAAGACATCAAGGAGGAAATTAAAAAATTCTTAGAGATAAATGAAAACACAGACACAATATATTGGAATCTATGGGACACATTGAAAGCAGTTCTAAGAGGAAAATTCATTGCTTGGAGTTCATTCCTTAAAAAAAGAAAAAACCAACAAATAAATGATCTAATACTTCATCTCAAAATCCTAGAAAAAGAAGAGCAAAACAACAGCAAAAGAAGTAGAAGGCAAGAAATAATTAAAATCAGAGCTGAAATTAATGAAATCGAAACAAAAGAAACAATTGAAAAAAATTGACAAAACTAAAAGTTGGTTCTTTGAAAAAATAAATAAAATCAATAGACCCTTAGCCACGTTAACGAAGAGGAGAGAGAACTCAAATTACTAGCATTCGGGATGAAAAAGGCAATATCACAACAGACACTTCAGAAATACAGAAGATTATCAGAAATTATTTTGAATCCTTATACTCCAATAAAATAGAAGATAGTGAAGGTATCGATAAATTTCTTAAGTCATATGTTCTGCCCAGATTGAGTCAGGAGGATATAGACAACCTAAACAGACCAATACCAATTGAGGAAATAGAAGAAACCATCAAAAGACTACCAACTAAGAAAAGCCCAGGACCGGATGGGTAAACAGCAGAGTTTTACAAAACCTTTAAAGAGGAACTAATACCAATACTTTTCAAGCTATTTCAGGAAATAGAAAAAGAGGGAGAACTTCCAAATTCATTCTATGAGGCCAACATCACCCTGATTCCTAAACCAGACAAAGACACTTCAAAGAAAGAAAACTACAGACCAATATCTCTAATGAACCCAGATGCAAAAATCCTCAATAAAATTCTGGCGAATCGGATTCAAAAACATATCAAAAAAATTGTGCACCATGATCAAGTAAGATTCATCCCTGGGATGCAAGGCTGGTTCAATATATGGAAATCAATAAATGTTATTCACCACATCAATAGGCTTAAAAATAAGAACCATATGATCATCTCGATAGATGCAGAAAAAGCATTCAACAAAGTACAGCATCCCTTTATGTTCAAAACTCTAGAAAAACTAGGGATAACAGGAACTTACCTCAACACTGTAAAAGCAATCTATGCTAAGCCTCAGGCTAGCATCATTCTGAATGGAGAAAAATTGAAGGCATTCCCTCTAAAATCTGGAACAAGACAGGGATGCCCTCTCTCACCACTTCTGTTCAACATAGTTCTCGAAACACTGACCAGAGCAATTAGACAGACGAAAGAAATTAAAGGCATAAAAATAGGAAAAGAAGAACTTAAATTATCACTATTTGCAGATGACATGATTCTATACCTAGCAGACCCAAAAGGGTCTACAAAGAAACTATTAGAGCTAATAAATGAATTCAGCAAAGTGGCAGGATATAAAATCAACACACATAAATCAAAGGCATTCCTGTATATCAGCGACAAATCCTCTGAAATGGAAATGAGGACAACCACCCCATTCACAATATCCTCAAAGAAAATAAAATACTTGGGAATCAACCTAACAAAAGAGGTGAAAGACTTATACAATGAAAACTACAGAACCCTAAAGAGAGAAATAAAAGAAGATCTTAGAAGATGGAAAAATATACCCTGTTCATGGATAGGCAGAACTAACATCATCAAAAAGGCAATATTACCAAAAGTTCTCTATAGGTTTAATGCAATGCCAATCAAAATACCAATGGCATTTCTTGTAGAAATAGATAAAGCAATCATGAAATTCATATGGAAAAATAAAAGACCCAGAATAGCAAAAACAAAAACTTCCTGCTAAGCAGGAAGTGTGAATCAGGCGGTATAGCTAGACCAGACTTCAAACTATACTACAGAGCAATAGTAACAAAAACAGCATGGTATTGGTACCAAAACAGGTGGGTGGACCAATGGTACAGAATAGAGGACACAGAAACCAATCCACAAAACTACAACTATCTTATATTCGATAAAGGGGCTAAAAGCATGCAATGGAAGAAGGATAGCATCTTCAACAAATGGTGTTGGGAAAACTGGAAATCCATATGCAACAAAATGAAACTGAATCCCTTTCTCTCGCCATGCACAAAAGTTAACTCAAAATGGATCAAGGAGCTTGATATCAAATCAGAGACATGGCATCTGATAGAAGAAAAAGTTCGCTACGATCTACATACTGTGGGGTCGGGCTCCAAATTCCTCAATAGGACACCCATAGCACAAGAGTTAATAACTAGAATCAACAAATGGGACTTACTCAAACTAAAAAGTTTTTTCTCAGCAAAAGAAACAATAAGAGAGGTAAATAGGGAGCCTACATCCTGGGAACAAATCTTTACTCCTCACACTTCAGATAGAGCCCTAATATCCAGAGTATACAAAGAACTCAAAAAAATTAGACAAGATAACAAATAACCCAATCAACAAATGGGCCAAGGACCTGAACAGACACTTCTCAGAGGAGGACATACAATCAATCAACAAGTACATGAAAAAATGCTCACCATCTCTAGCAGTCAGAGAAATGCAAATCAAAACCACCCTAAGATACCATCTCACTCCAGTAAGATTAGCAGCCATTAGGAAGTCAAACAACAAGTGCTGGCGAGGATGTGGGGAAAAGGGTACACTTGTTCATTGTTGGTGGGACTGCAAATTGGTGCAGCCAATCTGGAAAGCAGTATGGAGATTTCTTGGAAAGCTGGGAATGGAACCACCATTTGACCCAGCTATTCCTCTTCTTGGTCTATTCCCTAAAGACCTAAGAAGAGCATGCTACAGGGACACTGCTACATCGATGTTCATAGCAGCACAATTCACAATAGCAAGATTGTGGAACCAACCTAGATGCCCTTCAATAGACGAATGGATAAAAAAAAATGTGGCATTTATACACAATGGAGTATTACTCTGCATTAAAAAATGACAAAATCATAGAATTTGCAGGGAAATGCATGGCATTAGAGCAGATTATGCTAAGTGAAGCTAGCCAATCCCTAAAAAACAAATGCCAAATGTCTTCTTTGATATAAGGAGAGTAACTAAGAACAGAGTAGGGATGAAGAGCATGAGAAGAAGATTAACATTAAACAGGGATGAGAGGTGGGAGGGAAGGGGAGAGAGAAGGGAAATTGCATTGAAATGGAAGGAGACCCTCAGGGGTATACAAAATTACATACAAGAGGAAGTGAGGGGAAAGGGGAAAAAATATAAGGGGGAGAAATGAACTACAGTAGAGGGGGTAGAGAGAGAAGAGGGGAGGGGAGGGGGGAGGGGGTATAGTAGAGGATAGGAAAGGCAGCAGAATACAACAGACACTAGTATGGCAATATGTAAATCAATGGATGTGCAACTGATGTGATTCTGCAATCTGTATACGTGGTAAAAATGGGAGTTCATATCCCACTTGAATCAAAGTGTGAAATATGATATATCAAGAACTATGTAATGTTTTGAACAACCTACAATAAAAACTAATTTAAAAAAAAGAAAGTAGCAATGTTGAGTGCATAGGAAAGGATTATTGGTAGACAGCTGCTCTGGATGAATTCCCCAATGGGAAAAAAAATGAGGAATTCATTATATGAGTGTCTAAGTAAGAGAAGACCAAGAATGGAGAAGTGTCACAAAAGAAGTTACTGCTGATATGGATCCATACAAGTCAAGTATAATGACTGAACCGCCTAAAAATGCAGTATGCATAACTCCAATGCCTATAGCATGCCACAATTAAATGGGTACAACAAACCTGGGATAGAATAGAGCAGGAGATATGTAATGTAAAGTTTCTAGTCAAGGAAGGCTAGAAGATATTCAGTGCTTACAAAGAGCAAAAATATCAGCATTTCAGTCACAATGGGAGTAAATGGTTTTCTCTGAAAAAAAAAATCACCAATACCTTGGATTCTCTGACAGATGACAAACAGAACTCTCTGTTTGAGGAAGAAATACACAGTGGTTTGGTTATGTCATTAATGTTGATAAGCATCAGAAAACTTAAGGTTTCAATATAAAATGAATTGCATATATGCCCAATATGGAACAGTTGGATTTGAGAATCATACATGCTTCCAGATAATATAAATTCTGTTACCAAATTTTGTCAGCTGATTCTTTCGGCCATAACTGCTATATCTTATTAGCTCAAAATAAGAGGAAGTACTGGGGACTGATACAGAGCAAATTACATTATATGTGTAATTATGTCAAAATGAACCTCACTAACATGTATAACTATAATATAGTAATAAAAAGATTAAAAATAAATTTAAAACTATTAATAAAGTAAAAAGGAAGAATGTTCCATTGGTAGACATAGCAACATTTAGAATTTCTGTACACACACACACACACACACACACACACACACACACTTATTAATGGAGATATGATGATATTACATTGGAATATAAACTGTTGCTAAATATAAGAATGCAGGTCTTTATTTCTGGAAGTCTCTATCAGATTTCATCTGGAAAATCAGTGGTTAAGTTGGCATATGATATCAATCAGATCATTCCATACTTTCATAACCTCTTACTTCTCCTACACAGAACATAGTCTAATGTTTTGGATACAGTAGATACTTTGAGAAATCTTTTTATTCTTTGGCTACACACTCCAACTATGAGGGGAAAAAAACCCACAAAACGTTATCCTAAAGAAGGAAACCATATTTAGTAAAAAGACATTAATTGTGAAAATCATGGCATTTCGCTGTAGTTTGTGTATTACAATATGCAGCTTACAGGTACTTGCCTTCCAAATTTTATTGACTCATTCCATGTACATTTATTGAAGACCTTGCCTAGATCAGGCAATATCTTATTTTATAACATGGAAGCTTCGATATGAAATATGCAATTCCTGCCCTGAGGATAGAGGCAAAGATGGTCACAATACATGGTAATAAGTGCATATAGGAAACCTTTTGGGTACTGGATCCAGATCCACAGGGACTACAGCTACTATCCCTATGTGGCGTTTTGGGATCAATTGACTTAAGATTTCTCAGGATCTCAAACAGTCATTTTCATTACTTTATAATATGGCATGATTTTTAAAAATGTAATAATGAACAAATTGTTTTATAATTGGTTCCTTTCAGCTATACCTTTGAGATAAGTTACCCACTAATTTACCATGATGATAAAATTAAAGTTTTTTTGATGTCCTCTAAGATGTTGTCACACAGCGCTTTTTTATATAATACTGTACTTTTGCTAAAATGTTACACCTTTCAAAGATGCATATTTTTAAATATTAGGCAATTCTGACACAGCCAAAGAAAGTGTCCCTCAAGCACTCAACATTCACTTCAATGCATTTTATATAATAGCAACTATAAGAACACAAAGCAATGGAGATGAACCAATAATAGAGAACGGGAAAAGAGCCTATGTTCTGGGGAGGTGAGCAGAAATCTAAGACAAAAATAAAGATGTATTTATTTGTATTTCACAGTAGTCAAAGACATTTTTGCTAACACTCTTATGGTAGGTCAATTAATTTAAACATACTCCTGAAAATAGTGTTTTATAATATTATTTTAAATATAGAAGATTGAAATGTTTGTTTTGGACCCTTATACGCCAATCAGAGAACACTTACCTTACACTTACTTAACCATGGGTGCTTGTCTGAATCCTATATATTGATATTAGAACCACATTCTAATTTACTTATCCAGAATCTCTGTGTGGAGCCTCATCACATGTGTTTTGTTTGTTTTGGAGGTGGTCAACTTGACTGAGGTATAATTTTCATTCAAAAATGCACTCAATTTAAGTGAACAGTTCAGTGAGTAAGGACAAATTATGAACTGACATGTAGCTACCATTTCACAATTTAATATGGAACATTGCCATCACCCCCAGGAAGTTCTCTCCTGCCCCATCCCAGTTAATTTATCCCATCTTTGGCTTTAAACAAATATTGATCTACTTTCTGTCATTATATATTGATTTGCCTAGAATTTCATATGAGTGAATTAATTCACAGAGGATCCAATACTTATCATTTCAAAATTTTTTCATGAGTGATTCTGATAGACAATGATGGGAACCACTGATGCAGAAGCTTCCACAAAGGACAGAGTCAAAGAAAACCAGTGTGAGCTGGAAGTATATACACAAGGCCAATTACCCGTTGTCATGGAGCAATGGACTGGAGTCTGTCAGTATCTCCATGAGGATCTTGGCATCTGTTCTCAACCTTCTGGGATTCTGTTTTAGTGAATTTCTTAATAAAAATATTGCCTAACACCAATGCTTAATACAAGTTTACAACATTTGAAAGAGAAACCTAAACAAAATAAAAATCTCACTAGAAGCGTTTGTAACTTCAGATTATCCCAGCTCCTATGGGCACTACAGCATTTGTGTCAGGAATAAGACCTCACTGTGGGTTTCGTTTTCTTAGAGTTGAATGTGTTTTGTGAGCATTACGTAGTGCTGTATATTATTTTTAATATTCCTTCAGGAGACATGTAGAAAGCCAAACAAGATGTCAAACTTTATTTGAAGAAATTATACCATCAGGCAGTTGCCCTGGCTTTAAATCTTTTCCTTGTTACCAGGCAAGAAAGGAAAGGTCTACAGAAATAACATTAGTTCAATGTTTTGAATGTTTATAGGCAAGAGCATTGTTCTCTGTTCTCCGTAGTAACGCAGAGCTTTATGAACCACTCACAGAAAAGACATTTGAAATCTAAATTCAAGTTAACTTAATACAGATTTTCGTAGCCTATCCATAAATTCACTGGGTCATGAAATTCACATATGCAAGAAAGTCTATGTAATCCACAAAATTGCACCTCTGTTTAGGTAATCATCTTGGAGATGCATGTTCACAGTAAAAGAAAAGGCTGATATAGAGAATTTGGCTAGTTTAGGATAAAAAAATCCCATATGCTTAATCACAATGCAAAAAATACACCCTAACAGTGTTAGTACAATATTAAACTGCATCTACACTGATGGGAATATGTCACAACTCTACAAAAACAAAGTCTACCAAAAGAATGCTCGGTGGAAAAACAATCAGTAGGACTCCATTGGTAACATATGCGTGAATCTAAACTTGCTAAATGTCAAATACCTGAAGTGCAGGAAAAAGAAACACTGGTGAAATAAGACTTCTAAAGTTAAGAAATATTTTTTTCAAATGTAGAGCTTCATTATAAAGGAAGACATCTCCTCACATGGATGGAATGGAAACCAACAAGAAGATCAGGGCAGCTCCCCTTCAAATGAGAAAGAAGAGAGAGGCAGGAGCTTTAGCTTAAACAGCTCCATGAATTAATTTACCTTGGCACACTTGGGGGGAAAATCACACCCCAAAAAGGAAGGCTTTCTTCTTAAGGCTCCTGAGGGAGGAGGTAGAAGAAAGGGCCAAGGCAGGAGGATGCAGTGGTGAGCACCAGCCCCAGGGAAAGTTCTGGCTCTGGGCAGGAGGTCTGAGGATGGCCCATTTTCAGCTCAGTACCCATTTCCCTCCCTGCCTGCCCACTGGGTCCCTGGTGAACACTGATCTTGGGCTAGACTTGAAGGTCATGTTCACTCTAGGATGAAGACTCACCCAGGCTCCATGGCATTCCTGGGAATGTTTGGGGTGGGAAGGGCGTGTGGGGGGGTGTGTGTGTGCTTAATTCAGTCTAAGGACTCTGGTGCCTCTGAGGAAGGCGGGGGCAGGATGTCTCCCATCTTCTCCTGCATCGGGGTGGGGCCATGCCTGGCCATGGCCACTGTCAAAACAAGGTCCTGTTGCAAACAAGCCCCAATTTTCTGGCTATGCTAACGAGAGCTCAGTGACGCGGTGGACAAAGCGGGGCTGCTGTTCCTGGCTCAATCTCTCTCTTCGACAACGATAATTTGCCACATCACCTTACCTTCCCAGACAAGAAGCATCAGAGGATTAGCTATTAAAAGAAAGACGTTTTCTCGCTCATTACAGCCTGCAATGTAAAACGTCCAGAGATGCAAGGAGACCTGTTTTCACCATTAAAGTAGAAATTATTTCTGGCGGCTTCGAGAGAAAATGCAATTATTTTCCTTCCTGTCACAGTGTTTCCACACTCACCTAGAGATGAGAGGACCCTATTAAAACGGCCTCATCTTCTTTTGAACGACGCCAATGAGTGACCTTGTCTGACCTGGGGGTGGGAGGCTGGCCCCCGAGTCCTCAGCCCTCGGGAGCCGGGGTCACTGAGGGCAGGGGTAATTAGACAGCACTGAGTCATTGCCACTTGCATGCTCATTGCACCAAGGCGAACCGCTGTGAGAAGAAAGTGAGTGGTTCAGGCAGAGCCCACCCCGTTCGCCTACTCAGACCGCATGGCTCCAGGCCCTCCTGGCTGCTCTACCATGGGACAGGTCTGGGGCTCCTCCACCCCAGAAACCTCACAGTTTGGATCTGCTTAGCCACAGGTCTTTCCCCACTTGCCTGCCATTATGGGGAAGGAAAGGCACCTGCTGATCCACCTGCACTGATACTGAGCTCCTTGGCTTTGGGCAGGTCTCTTAGCCAGTCATCTGTGAAGCAAAGTTGGCCACGGTGGTCGTTTCCCCCTGCCCCGACCCAAGGATGATGCATGACCCTGTTTTCCTGACCACTGCACTGGTCACAGACTGGGCCTCTCACCCAGACCCTCCTCTTCTCTCTTCCAAACAACAACCCAGTGTGGTAGTTTTCATATCTCAGTGCAATCTTCTTCTCATCAATTCAGGATCAGCATTCTAAAGATGACTCATTGGCATCATCTGGCATCATGAGCAATCATGTCACCACCCAAGAAGAAGATCCACAATAGATGAGTAAGGAGAAGCCCCCACGCACACCTCGTAGCCACACTCTTACTTTGATAATTTTTTTTTCATGCTGCATGCAGAAAGCATTCTTACCATATAAGCATTGCACTGATCTATCCTGGTTTATGATTTTTTTAAATTATCCTATTATGGAATAGAAACTAAATTCTAGGGAAAGGAAGGGAAAATTTGAACCTGTCTTGCAATATAGATGATAATGTGCGAGAGGTACTCAGAGGATATGGAGAAATGTCTCTCCAAAAGACCAATTTTATCATGTCTAAAAAGTGGTTGCTAATGTATTTCAAAATAGGAGTAACGGGAAAAGAGGATATCTCCTGGTTTTCTGGCTTCAATTGCTGATTTTTATGAGAATTTCATTTAGTAAAATAGGGAAGAGTAGCCTTGGGGACATGTTTGAGATAAAATTTGGAGTTTGGAGTTCCGTTGAATAATTAGTTTTCTGACGATTTCTGTGAACTCAGAAATTGAATGTACTAGTGAATCCAATCTTGTCAAAGCCCAGGAAGCAAGACCCAATGCTCACAAATTTTAGAAATGAATCCTTATTTTTTTTTATGTGATTCCAATATAGGCTATAAAGGCAACATACTGACAATACTTACACAAGAACAAAATTTACTACAAAATTTGATCTACCATTCAGAAGTTTCTAATAAACCAAACATGGATGCATATACCATGTATTCAGATGTTAGAGATTTTTCTTCTTCTGACTAAGATTTCATATCCTGTAGACCATATCTGGAGCATGCCAGAAAAGGACAGAATTGCTTGGTCATTCTGAAGACAACTCAAGGGAAAAGGTTTTCTTTTGAAACACTCATATAGCAAAGGATCACAGTTATTTGACCATCTGCTCCACCAATGACGCAAGTGCCACAACCTCAAGCATCTGGGCACATTATTGCACTTCTCCATGTCAAGGGAGGATTTGTCGAGGCTGTCATTCTTGAAGACATGTAATAAAAATGTCATGATCTGCTTCCTTCTTAAGCGAGAACAAAGCCTAGGTTGCCATGACACCAAACAATTTAATAAAAAGCAGAAAAATTCAATCAATCAATCAATCAGTCAACCCTTCCATTTCCAGAAAGCTCAAACAACTTATGAGGCATAATGTGACCTATTCTTTTAATACCTTGAAGGCACAACCAGAACTTTTTCAACAACTTTCAGTATGATACAAACAATTGAAGCAAATAACTATTCTTCAAATTTCCTATTTAACTGCATATTTGAAACAAAAATATTAATGTTACTGAAATGGGTTGATAAATGTCCTGAAATCCCCATCTCACTTGACACCTCTGGGCAATTGAAGTTACTTTCATATTTCAAGTTCATAACACTAATGGAAATTGTGCCTACAGTAACAGAGATTAACTTCCAGAACATGAGAACCCACTTTCTTATCACTCATTAGCAAGTTACAATATGAGAATGATGACTATAGGAAGTGAGTATGATTAAACTCTTGTTGTGGTGTTTTTATGTTTTTATTGGTACCTTATAGTCATATCATATTGGGGTTCACTTTGATACAACTATTCATACATAGAATAAATTTGTTCCATTACAATCCCCAGTACTTCCCCTTTCCCTCCCCTCTTACCTGTTCCCCTTTCTCTACTGATCTTCCTTCTATTTATTTATAGTTCTTTTTAATTGGTGCTTTATACCTAAGCATAAAGGTGAAATTCACCATGGTATATTCGTGTATTGTCATGTAGTTTTGTTGCACTGAGCTAGTCATTGATTTTTTTTTTTTGGTATACTTTATTTATTTATATGTGGTGCTGAGGATTGAACCCAGTAACTTACATGTGCTAGGTGAGTGCTGTACCACTGAGCTACAACTCTAGACCAAGTCATTGATTCCTATTCTCACAACTTTGGAGCAACAGGATGAATTTGTGAAATGGTTTTTGTGGAGTCAGTAAGTTTGTGCCTGGCATGATGAATCTCTGATGCCATGGCCAGGATCTGTTAGTCTAACTACCTTCTCTATCTAAATCAGTCTTCCCATCTATTACTTTATTACTAGGAAAAGTGATTTGTGATATTGCAGAGTTAAATATAATACAAGATATACATAAAGCCATAAATAAGTTTTCATGTGCAAAGCATATATAATAATCTTGTACAGAGAGGAAATGACCAACAAATTTTCTTGGACCCTCATAGTAGCAAAAGCAAATACAAGTAATGACAAGAGTCACAATGTTCACAAGAGTGTTATCAAACAAAGTTTTCATAAGAAACAGTTTTCCTGGTATTAAATCCAAACAGAAATCAGTGCTGTGGGCCTTTATAAAACTGGAAAATGTATTATAGAGAACACTCAAAACCATCTTGCCAGTGAAGCATAATATGCAGCTAGTTCCATGTGACTCTTTTTGATGATGCACTTCAATGCAGGCAGATAGCACTATGTCAAAGGGTAATTTCATTAAAGTAATTCTACAAAAAGACAAAATAATGTGGTCTAAATGTGCAACTCTCTGATGATTTGGTTTGATTACTAAAATAGCAAATCTGGAGGAGTGAATGTAATATATTTCCTTTAGGTTATTATGTGTGTTATTTTTTTCCTTCACAACTCAGGTTTAGATAAGAGACAGGCAGCAAAAAATAAGAGTATGTTTTCGGATGATAAAATGGGGCAAAGATTTTCCAAGTTGTACAATAAAGAACAACTCCTAAGTTTTAATCCTTGTCTAATTAGCTTTGTAGTAGCTATCATATCATGAAAATTACTCACCTTTACTTAACAATCATTTCTGAATGGATGGCTACATACAGTATGTTCTCCAAAATATGAGTATATGGGTTAACAAGGTCTGAAAGTTCAATGATATGAGCCAATGTATTTGTTTTAATTGATTTTAATTTTAGCCTGCACAATTCAGTGATTTTAAGTATATTCACAAGGTTGTACAACCACCTACACTATCTAATTTGGGAACACTTTAAACACTCCCCAAACCCACCATAGGCATATTAGCAGTCATTCTCCATTTCCTTATTGCCCAGCCACTAATTTCCTGTCTTAATAGATTCGCCTGTTCTGGACATTTCTTATAAATGAAATCATACAAAATATGGTATTTTGTGACTGGCATTTTTTTACACAGTAAAATATTTTCAAAGTTCATCAATCTTTGAATGTATCAGTAATATTCTTTTTTATTTACTTTTTATTTTAAATTTATTTATTCTAATTTGCTTAAACATGACAGCAGAATGCATTTTAACTCATACTACACATATAGAGTACAATTTTTCATGTCTTCTTGTGTACTTTATACACAAAGTAGAGTCACACAATTCGGGTCTTCATACATGGACTTAAAAACAGCATACTACAGGATGCAACCACATCAATGTTTATAGCAGCACAATTCACAATAGCTAAATTGTGGAATCTACCTAGATGCCCTTCAATAGATGAATGGATAAAGTAACATTCTTTTTATGGCTTAATAATATTGCATTGTATGAATATATAAAATTTTGTTGATTCATTCATCAATTGATGTACATTTAGGTATTTCTCACTTCTGGACTATAAAGATTAACACTAGTATACACTACTATGAACATCTGTTTACACAATTTTGTTTGAACATGTTTTCAATTATTTTAGGTATACACCTAGAAGTGGGATTACTGATACATATGATTACTGCCAAACTATTTTCTAAAGTAAATTCACCATAATATTCCTATTAGAAATGTATTTGGGAAGCACAGGAGCACACGAGCCAAGCGGGGGTAGTTGGCAGCGCACGGTGGAGAGATTGAGGTAGAGGGGGGTGCAGTTTTCCCACCATAACAGTTACCTCTGTGGCAGCCTCGCCAGCCTTGGTGTGCTAGCTGTGGCACCACGTGGGAACTCCCCACTCCCCATTGGTCAACGTTTGACATAGGGATGAGCTCATAGCTTGCCCCACAGCAGACGCACCTCTTACACAGTGACTCTGCTCAAGGAGACCCCAGCCGCCCCCAAGCTGCCCTCTTTCCCACCCTCGCCAAGGAGCTGAGGCCATCCCTGCTGCTCTTTACCTTCGTGGGGCTTCTGCTCAACAAAGCCAAGAATTCAAAGAATGCCCAAGGTTTGGCTGGTCTTCAAAACCAGCTTCCTGGTGCTTCATGAACTGGATTCTGCAGTGCCTGAGCAACACCAGCAAGCTGAGAGATTACTGCCTCTAGTGGCGAGACCTCAACCATACCAGCAACGCACACACAATCCTCATGAAAGCATTTGCAAAACTAATCAAGACCACATGGACCTTCATCCCCCAAATGATATGGTGAGCCCATCTGAGTTCAAGGTCCAGATCCAGAGATACGCACAGCGTTTAAATGGTTAATCAGCAGGATGCTCAGGGGTTCCTCCATTTTCTTCTGGATGGACTCCACAACGAGGTGAACTGAGTAACAGTGAGGTATAAGTCCAACCCCAAGAACCTCCATCATCTCCCTGATGATGAAAAAGGACAACAGGTGTGGAGGAAATTTCTAGAACGAGAAGACAATTGGATTGTGGACATCTTTGTTGGGCAGCTAAAGAGGTGCACTGGCAGTGGTTTCTACTCCAGAGTCTTCGATCCCCTCTGGGACCTCTCACTGCCCAAGGCTGAGTGAGGTTTATTGAGGTAACACTAATGGACTGCCTGAGGCTCTTCACCAAAGAGGATGTGCTTGATGGTGATCAACAGCCAACATGCTGTTATTACCGAGCCAGGAGATATATAATATACAAGTTTTCCAAAGATCTTGGTGCTCCATTGGAAGTGGTCCTCAAAATCCAGGATACGAGCCAGCAAGCTTACAATATTTGTGAATTTCCCACTAAGAGACCTGGACTCGAGAGAATTTGCCCCAGAAAATACCCACCACGCTGTTTACAACCTGTGTGCTATGTCCAATCACTCCAGAACCACCATGGGTGGCCATTGTACAGCCTACTACCAAAATCCAGTGACAGGCGAATGACACGATTTCAGTTTCAGTCATGTCCAATGTCCTCCAGCCAAGTCTGTACCAGCGACTCCTATTTGCTTTTCTAAGAGTTGGCAGGTCCATCCTCCCGAGTCTGTGAGGGAATCTTCATCCACTTGCAGCTCCCTCCAGCCCCCGCACTTTCTGGGAAGACAGCGCCCTCTGGAGCCTTCTGGGAGTATTTTGCCTGCATCATGGTGCTTTTGAGGAGCTGGCGCCTGTCTCTACCTGGACCTGCTCACCAGTCCAGTGCAGGAAGCATGCATGAGCCAATAGACCTATTAATGGTACTGACTCTAAGGGCATAAGCAAGGGGACATCTTTTAGGAAAGATGGTTTGGGTGTTCTAAAGCCCAGCTTTTTTTACATACAGCAATAAAAGTGTTCTGACTGAAGACCATCTCCTCTGCACCTTTTCACCGCTGGGAGGTTGGGCTGGTCCTTTTTTTAAATTCTTCAAGTACAACTTTCCTAATGCTAGCTCCCTGTGGTGCTATGTAGGTATTGGCCAGGCTCAAGCTTACAACAGTAGGCCTGGAATATAAGCAAGTGTTGTTTGGGGTGTTTCATTTTGTTTTGGATGTAATCTAGTTGCCTCCAATAAGTGTGCCTTAAAGCATTTGGGCACCAGAGGGTAACTCCCCCTCCATGAAATATCCCTCAGTACCTTCCCTTTTCCCCACTGCCATGTTTAAACCTACTGGGGGAAATAGGGTCCAGTCCCTTAGCCCCTGGTATGTTGTGCATTGAAGTGAGGCAAAGAAGGAAGTAGATAAAAAGAGATTTCTTTTGATAGTGTATCGAATTCTTCCTGCCCACTCTCTCTTACCTAAGCCTGGTCTATTCCCCAGCTGTTTCAAGGATAGCTCTCTGTCCCTAGAGCTTCTCTCACCTTTAATTTATTCTCTTTTAACATCTCTTTCCCTGGCCTTCATGCCATCTGCCCCTTCTCAGAACCTCCTAAACACAGGCCTTCTGGGCCAATTTCTCAGAGATGCCCATGTCACCCCTCAGATCCTCTTGGTGTTGGTCTTTACTCCTTCCCTAGGAACTGGAGCCTGGGTTTCTGAAGAAATCTTGAGTCTGTCATATGAATCTTTCCCATGGTATTGATTTTGTTAGACAAAACTCCTTGCTCTCCCAGAGAGCAAAGTTGTTAAGCACTGAAGCATGAAGCACTGTGCAATTTGCATACCCCCACACCTGGGCCTGGCCTCTGCCCTGGGAAGCCTGGACTATACCAGTACTCCTGGTACCAGGCATCAGAGAAAGACACTCTTGAGTTTACGGCCTGACACCCTTCTCTAGGGAAGACCTGTGAATCTGAGCCCAAGGGATAATATACACTTGTTTACTATGTAAGCAAGAGTAGAAGAATGTCTAATGCACAGCAGAACCTTATACAAAACAAATAATACCTTTGAGGAGAAAAAAGAAATGTATTTGGGTTACAGTTTCTCTACCTAGAAATGCATATCATTGTCCACTTTTAATGATAGCCATTCTGTTAGGTGTGAAGAGGTATCTCATTGTGGTTTGGATTTGCACTTCCCTGATAGACAATAATATTTAACATCTTTTCATGTGCTTATTGATCATTTGCATATCTTCTTCAGAGAAATGTCTATTAAAGGCCTTGGTCAATTTTTAATGGAGCTACTATCTTTTTATTATTGAGTTGTAAAAGTTTCTTACATAATCTGAATATAAGTTCATTATCAGATATGCATTTCATCCACTTTTTCTTCCATTTCATCCATTGTCTTTTTACCAGAGGCTAACCAAACTTGGAAAACAGAAATACCCAACATAAGCTCCATGTAGATACCTTGTCTCACATAAGTGAGGGACTAAAAACTAAAAATTAAGAATCAATGTTGAATGGATAAAGAAATCATGGTATGTATACACAATGTAATATTACTCAGCATTAAAAGAGAATAAAATCATGGCATTTGCAGGTAAATGGGTGGAGCTGGAGAATATTAACCTAAGCAAAGAAAGCCAATCCTCAAGAAACAAAGGCTGAATGTTCTGTCTGATAAATGGATGCTGATCCATAAAGGGGATAGTGTGGTGACAATGGAGGAACTTTGATAGGGTAAAGGGGAGGGAAGGAAGGGGAAGGGGCAGGAGGGTAAGACAGATGGTGGAATGAGATGTACATCATTACCCTAGGTACATATATGACTGCACATGTGGTGTGACTCTACATTGTGTACAATCAGAGAAATGAAAAGTTGTGCTCCATTTCTGTACAATGAACTGAAAAGGTTTTTTCTGTCATGTATAATTGATTAGAACTAATAAAAAATAAATTAAAAAATAAAACGAAAGGAATAGTAAAAAACATTAAAAAAATCAATGTTGAAGGTCAAATCTCAGGGACATAAACTCACTAAAAGATTGAGACTGGTGGGGCTGGGGATGTGGCTCAAGCGGTGGCGCGCTCGCCTGGCATGCGTGCGGCCCGGGTTCGATCCTCAGCACCACATACAAAGAAAGATGTTGTGTCTGCTGATAACTAAAAAATAAATATATATAAAAAAAGATTGAGACTGCTATAATCTCAATGTTTACATGTTTGCTGCTCCCCTCCCAACTCATATGTTGAAGCCTAACCCTCAAGGTGATGGTATTAAGAGATGGGGCATAAGGGAGGGGATAAAGTTGTGAGGAATCCAAAGAAAGGAGGAGAAAACAAATAATAAAAATTAGCACAGAAAAAAAAGACCCCTGGGTTCAATCCCCAGTGTAAAAAAAATTAACCTCAGAAAACTAAGAGTAGAGAGGATTTCTTCAACTTGAAAAATATCTACTGCTTTTGAGGAAACTCCATACTAATTTCCCTAATGGGCTGTAGTAATTTATCATCTCACTAAAAATGTGTAAGTATTCCTTTCTCCCCACAGGCTCACCAGCACTTACTAATATTTATGATTTTGATGGATGCTATTCTAACTGGAGTAAGATGAAATCTCAGTGTAGTATTGGTTTGCATTTTCCTGATTTCTAATGAAAGTAAACTTTTTTCCTTATATTTGTTGACTATTTTCATTTATTTTTGGTATTTATTTATTTTAAGAAACATCTATTTAGCTCAGTATCCCATTTATTGAATGAAGTATTTTTGGTGTTAAATTTTTTGAATTCTTTATATATTCTGGATACTAATCCTCTGTTAAAAGAGTGACTTGCAAAGATTTTCTCCCATTCTCTAAGCATTTTTTTCACATTCTTGTTTCCTTTGCTGTGCAGAAGCTTTGAAATTTGATACTATCCCGTTTATTGTGTCTTAGATTTTATTTCTTGTACTTTAGAAACAACTAAGAGTGTAAACAGAGGACCTACAGAATGAGAGAAAATTTTCACCATCTACCCTTAGAAATTAATACCCAGAATATATGACCCACTCAAACATCACCACCAAAAACCAAACAAACAAAACACTAATAACTTATTCAATAAGTTGTCAAAAGATCTAAATAGGGGCTGGGGTTGCGGTGCAGCTTTAGAGCCCTTGCCTTGCACGTGTGAGGCACTGGGTTCAATCATCAGCACCACATCAAAATAAATAAGCAGAATAAAGGTATTGTGTCCAACTACAACTAAAAAAATTGTATAAAAAAGATCTAAATATACATTTCTCAAAAGAAGAAACACAAAAGGTCAACAAATATATGCAAAATATTCAACATCCCTAGCGATAAGAGAAGTGCAAATCAAAACTTCCTTATTTCACTTTAGTAAGAATGACAATTATCAATAATAAGGATGTAGGGGGAAAGATACACTCATACATTGTTGATGGGACTGAAAATTAGTACAACCACTATGGAAATCAATATGGGGCTTCTTTAGAACTTATTAGCACTACTTGCTGACGATATGATTCTATATCAAGAAGACCCAAAAAGTTCCATCAGAAAACTTCCAGAATTAGTAAATGAATTCATCAAAGTAGCAGGATATAAAATCAACACCCATAAATCAAAGGCATTTCTGTATATCAGTGACAAATCCTCAGAAAGGGAAACAAGGAAAACTACCCCATTTACAATATCCTCAAAAGAAAAAAAATACTTGGGAATCAACAAAAGAGGTAAAAGATCTATACAATTAAAACTACAGAACCCTAAAGAAATAAATCAAAGAAGACCTTAGAAGATGGGAAGATCTACCTTCTTCTTGGATATGCAGAATTAATATGATCAAAATGACCATACTACCAAAAGCACTGTACAGATTTAATGCAATTCCAATCAAAATCCCAATGGCATTCCTCATAGAAATAGCAAAAGCAGTCATGAAATTCATCTGGAAAAATAAGAGACCCAGAATACTTAAGTCAATCCTTAGCAAGAAGAGTGAAGCAGGTGGCATCACTATACCAGACCTTAAACTATACTACAGAGCAATAGTAACAAAAACAGCATGGTATTGGCACCATGCTACAGAACAGAGGACACAGAGACAAACCCACAAGATTACAATTCTCTTATATTAGACAAAGGTGCCAAGAACATGCATTGGATAAAAGATAGCCTCTCTAACAAATGGTGCTGGAAAAATTGGAAACGCATATGCAACAAAATGAAATTAAACCCCTCTCTGTCATCATCCACAAAATGCAACTCAAAGTGTATCTAGGACCTAGGAATTAAACCAAAGACCCTGCATCTAATAGAAGAAAAAGTAGGCCTTAATTTCCATCATGTTGGATTAGGCCACAACTTCCTTAATAAGACTCCTTTAGTGCAAGAATTAAAATCAAGGATCAATAAATGGGATGGAATCAAACTAAAAAGTTTTTTCTCAGCAAAAGAAACAATCTGTGAGGTGAATAGAGAGCCTACATCTTGGGAGCAAATTTTTATATCTCAAACATCAGATAGAGCACTAATCTCTAGGGTATATAAAGAACTCAAAAAGCTAAATACAAAAAATCAAATAACCCAATCAGTAAATGGGCCAAGGATCTGAACAGACACTTCTTAGAAGAGGATATACAATCAATCAACAAATATATGAAAAAAATGTGCATCATCACTAGCAATTAGAGAAATGCAAATCAAAACAATTCTAAGATTTCATCTCACTCCAGTCAGAATGGCAGCTATTATGCATACAAACAACAATAAGTGTTGGCAAGGATGAGGGGAAAAAGTACACTCATACACTGCTGGTGGGACTGCAAATTGGTGCAGTCAATATGGAGGGCTGTATGGAGATTCCTTGGAAAACTGGGACTGGAACCACCATTTGACCCAGCTATCCCTCTCCTTGCTCTATACCCAAAGGACTTAAAAACATCATTCTACAGGGACACAGCCACAACAATGTTTACAGCAGTACAATTCACAATAGCTAAACTATGGAACCAACCTAAATGCCCTTCAGTAGATGAATGGATTAAAAAATGTGATACACACACACACACACACACACACACACGCAAACATACAATGGAATATTACTCATCAATAAAAGAGAATAAAATCATGGCATTTGCAGGTAAATGGATACAATTGGAGAATATCATGCTAAGTGAAGTTAGCCAATCCCCCAAAAAACAAATGCCGAATGTTTTCTCTGATATAAAGAGGCTGATTCATAGTGGGGTTGGGAGGGAGAGCAAGGGAGGAATGGAAGAACTTTAGATAGGGCAAAGGAGCAGGAGAGGAAGAGAGGGGACATGGGGGTAGGAAAGATGGTGGAATGAGATGGACATCATTACCCTAAGTACAAGTATGAAGACATAGTGTGAATATACTTTATATACAATCAGAGATACAAAAAATGTGATATATATGTTTAATATGAACTGTAATGCATTCTGCTGTCATATATAACAAATTAGAATATTTTTTTTAAAAAAAGAAGTGTTCAAAATAATAATAACTGTTATAGGAAGTTTGCTATATATGAAGTTAAAACACAAAATTCAGTTGCTTTCATATATATCATAAATGCAAAACTGGAGTTTTAAATTTAAATATACAACATCATTTACATTAGCACAGAATAAAGAAATACTTGGGTATAATTCCAACAAAATATGTACAAGACCTATATGAGGAAATTGATGAAAAGAGTATAAGAAATCTAAATAAATGGAGATACTACATGTGCATGGATAGGAAGACTCAATACAGTCAAGATAAATTCTTCCCAAATTGATCTATTGATTCAATTATATCCAAATTAAAATCTCAGGCAGTTATTTTGTGTATATAAACAAACAATCTAAGTTTCCATGATACACAGAAGACTCAGAATAGTTAATAAAATGTTAGAAGAAAAGAATAGAGGGCTGACACTACCCAAATCAAAGCTTACTATAAAGTCACAATGACTAAGTGTAATATTAAAAAGGAATAGAAAATTGATGAATGAATCAGACTGGAGAGCCCTAAAATAAACCCACAAATATATAGTCAACTGAACTTTGCAAAGGAACAATGACATTTCTAAAGTCTTTAAAACAAATGATGCTAAAACCACGGTACAACTACATGCAAAAATAAAAAGAAGCCAGGCAAAAATATCAAACATTTCCAAAAAATTAATTCAAAATGAATCATAGCCTAAATGTAAAATTCAAAACCACAAAACTACTAGAGGATAACGTAGGAGAAAAACCTATATGTCCTTAAGTTTGGTGATAACTTTTTTAGATATAACAGCAAAAGCACGATCCATGAATGAAAAAAATCCATAAGTTGAACTTCATTAAAATTTTAAACTTTCCTGTGAAAGACGATTTAGAAAATGGAAAGACAAACCACAAACCATGAAAGAAAAACTGCAAACCACACAGCCAATAAAGATTGGTGTCCAACATATAGGAAGGCATCTTAAAACTCAAGAAGACAATCAATCCCACTTTGAAAAGGTCAGAAGATCTGAACAAATACCTCACGGAAGAGGATTTACACCACAGGCAACAAAATCAAAATTAAACAAATGGGAATACATAAACTATAAAACTTGTGTACAGCAAAAGAAATAATAAAGTGAAGAAACAACCCACTGAGTGGAAGAAAATCTTTACAAATCAAATGTCATATATGTAAGGAGCTAATAGCCAAAATATATAAGGAATTCAAACTGTATAGCGAAGAAAGAAAAGAACCCACTATAAAAAAAAATAGGTGATGGGGGAAGGTTGATCCATAAGTACTAAGCTATAGGTAGATAGCAGCAAGAAGTTCTGGTGTGCTGTTGCACGGTAGGGTGAATATAGGTAACAATTGCATAAATTATAAGCTGTACATTTTTAAAATGTAGAAGAAAATATTCTGAAAGTTTTGTCATAAAAATGATAATTTCTTTACATTAGCACAGAATAAAGAAATACTTGGGTATAATTCCAACAAAATATGTACAAGACCTATATGGGGAAATTGATGAAAAGAGCATAAGAAATCTAAATAAATGGAGATACTACATGTGCATGGATAGGAAAACTCAATATAAGTATAGACTCAATATAAAGTAGCCTAAATGGTCTTGAACATTAAAAAAAGTTGGGTGAAGGACCTAAATAGACATTGTCAAAGAAGATATACAAAAGTCCCACAAACTATGAAACCATGCTCATCATCATTAATCACTAAGGAAATTAAAATTGAAAACATTATAACATATTACCCCACACCTTTTAGAATAGCTATTATAAAAATTTAAAAAGCAATTGTTGTGGAGGATACAGAGAAAAGGGAACATTTATGCACCATTGGTTGTAATGGGAATTAACACAGGCATTTTGGAGTACAGTATGAAGGTTCCTCAAAAAAATTAAAAATGGCTGTACCATATGATTCAGGAATCTCTCTACTGGGTATATACTCAAATGAACTAAAATCAATGTCAAGGAGATACCTGTACTCTCATATTCATTGCACCATCATTTACAATAATGAAAATATGGAAGCAATGTAAGAATCCATTAATGGATGAATTAGATAAAGAAAATGTGGTATTAAAATGATCCTCAAGTTACTATTGAATGGTGTTATATATTGATAAACTCATTTTAAGTTGAAAATATTATAATTTAAAAATGCATTTAATAATTGGGGCTACTGCGATGGCTCAGCAGTAGAGCACTTGCCTCGCACCTGCAAGGCCCTGGGTTCGATCCTCAGAACCACATATAAATAAATAAATAAAGTTATAAAAAATGCATTTAATCCACCTACTGAACATCATCACTTAGCCACACAGTACATGGTAGAGCATGACTTTTTCCCCCATGTGATCTTTTGACTGACTGGAAGCTGCAGCTTGCTGCCAATGCCATCAGTATGAAAGAGTATTGTGATACATATTGCTAGTCTTGGAAGTGATCAAAATTCAATATGCAGTTTCTACTAAAAGAATATTGCTTTTGTACTACAACAAAGTTAAAAAAAATCATCAGTCGAACCACTGTAAGTAAGGGACCATCTATATATACATAATGGAATACTATTCTGCATTTAAAAAAGAAGGAAATCCTGTCATTTGTGACAAAATGGATGAACCTGGAGGACATTATGCTAACTGAAATAAACTAGGCACAGATGTATAAATACAGCATGATCTTACTTAAATGTGGAATCTGTCAAAAGTTGATCTCATAAAAATGGAGACTAGAATGGTACTTGTTACCAGAGACTGGAGGTATTGGGATGGTTAGGAAAAGAAGAGATATTGATCAAAGGGTAGACATTTTCAGTCAGACAAGAGGAATAAGCTTTGTTGACCTATTTCATAAAGTGATGACCAAAATAAATAATAATGTACTTTGTATCCCAAAATTGCTAAAAGAGTAGATTTTAAATGTTTTATCACAAAAATGCTATGCATGTGAAGTGGTGAAATTAGGAGTTTGATTTAATGATTCCATAATGTAAACATATATCAAAACATCACATTGCATCCCATAAGTATATAATATATGCAGCTATAATTTGTTAACTAAAAATAAAAAGATATACAGATGGTAAATAAACATGAAAGATGTTCAACATCATATGCTATTGGGGAGTTGAAAATTAAAGCAACAATGAAATAACTACTATACAGTTATTAGAATGACTAAATTTCTTTATACCAATAATATCCAGTACTGGCAGGAATGTAGAACAAAAGGAGCTCTTGTTCCCTCTTGGGGAGAATTCAGGATGCACTTTGGAAAACAGTTTAGCAGTTTCTTACAAAATTAAACATTCTTGCCATATGATTCAGCAGTTGTATCTAGTATTTGCCCAAAGGAGTTCAAACTTATGTTCACACAAAAATCCACAAGCAAAACTTTATAGCATCTTTATTCATAATTGCTAAAATTTGGAAGCAACCAACATGCCTTTCAATATCAAGAGGTGAATGGATAAACTGTGGTACATTCACACAATGAAATATTAATTCACAATAAAAAATAACTATCAAATCACTATAGATATGAAGGAGGCTTAAATGCATATTGCCAAGTGAGAGAAGCCTGAGGAGGTTATATTCTGTATAATTCCAACTATGTAATATATTTATATATATATATATATATATATATATATATATATATATATTTTTTTTTTTTTTTTTTTTTTTTTTTTTTGGTGATGATGCGGATTGAACCCAGGGCCTTCTGCTGGCTAGCAAACACTCTACCACTGAGATATATCCCGGGACCCAATTATATAACATTCCTGGAAAGGGAAAACAAGTAACAAGATCTCTGGTCCCCATGGTTTTAAGGAGATGGAAGGAGGGATAAATAGATGGAGTACAAGAGATTCTGTTACTATTGTAATAAATGTACCATACTAATGTAAAATTTTAATAATAGAGGAAATGAGGAGGAGTGTGAGGCAGTATATGGAAACTACACTTTCTGCACAATCTTTGTGTAAACCTAAAATTGTTTTTTAAAGACTACTTTTAAGACATCAACATACATAGATGGAATATAATTTGCTCCATTTCAGTCCCCAGTACTTCCTCTGTCTCTCCCCTCCCCCTCTCCCATTCTTCTTCCTCTACTCTACTGGTCTTTTTTTTATTTATTTATATTTTTTTAAACTGGTACTTTTATCTGGGCACGGTGGTACACGCCTGTAATCCCAGCAGCTTGAGAAGCCGAGGCAGGAGGATCGCGAATTCAAAGCAAGCCTCAGCAATAGTGAGGCCCTAAGCAACTCAGTGAGACCCTGTCTCTAAATAAAAGACAAAATAGAGCTGGGGATGCTCAGTGATTGAGTGTCCCTGAGTTCAATCCCTGGACCAAAAAATAAATAAAACTGGTACTTTATAGATATGCACGAAGGTAAAATTCACTGTGATATATTCATATATACATAGCATAATTTGAACAATTCCACGTGCCTGTCAACAGATGAATGTATAAAGAAAATGTAGTGTATATTCATATTGGAGTTCCACTCAGCCATAAACTCAGCCATAAAGAAGAATGAAATTATGGTTTGCTAGTAAATGGATGGAACAGGAGAACATCATGCTAAGTAAAATCAGCCAGATCTAGAAAGTCAAGGGTCAAATGTTTTCTGTCATATGTGGAAGCTACAGTAAAATAAGGTGGAAGTGGAGATGCATCCCATGAAAATAGAAGGGAGATCAGTGGAGTAGAGGAAAGTTACAGAAGGGGAGGTGGAGGGATGGGAAAGGGAAGGAACTACAGAAAAAGATGTCTATTAGTTGAAAACAAATACAATTTGAAAACTACATTCAGAGCATATCATTACTAATTACCCACTACAATCATAAAAACCTCATCAAAGCAACTATATAACTAAAGCAAAAGTAAATAAATGTACTTTCCGGGTGAATATCTCATTTTCATTCTCTCTCTCTCTCTCTCTCTCTCTCTCTCTCTCTCTCTCTCTCTACACACACACACACACACACACACACACACACAGTTGTGCTATATAAGGCTATTATTAATAAGCCTCTTATTTTTTGGAGGACTTCTACTAAAAATAATGGTTTGAGTTTAGGGATAGCTGATTGGAAGCCATTATCACTGACAGTAATTAGATAGCAGGACAAGTGCCTATTGAAACCACTTTTAATTTTCTGCAATAAAAATGAAATTATCTGCATATAGAAGGATATTTATCCTTCTATTTTTATGATAGGGTTCATGAAAAATAATAATCCAAATAATCCAAAGTGATAGCCAGTAATTTAGGCACAATTTTAAAAAAAGAAAGGATGACAAAATACATGCTACTTTATTCAAAATTGTTAAATATCTGTGGGGGGAAAAACTGTTTTTACTGACTCCTGAGTTTCTCAGAGGTATCATAGTAGAGGTTTTATATAACAATCAGTAACCAGGGTGCCATAGTATGTTCATACACTTTAACCCATACAATTTATTTTCATGTATCAAACGTTAAATAACAATCAATAGGAGTAGAAAAGATCTTATAATTTTCCCAGAGAATAATCACCTAAGATACGGAATATAAAATTTGGCATTAATGTATTGCTATTCTGAGATACTACCTGCTTCTCTACTATAACATTTGCCTGAGAATCCAAGATTTACATTTTATTCAAGAAAGATACTGACATATATTATTGATGGATTGTTAATAAGGTCTATCAGTTGGGAGAAGTAATGAAGCTGCCCTTTTGAAATAATTTAATAGTCTATATTTTGAATTCAGAATATGAGACTCCAGTGGTACAATTATAAGGGTAAACAAATTGCAAGTATTTGAAGCCATTATTCAGAGTAATATTTAAATAATTTGGAGTTAAGAATCTTCATTAGATGCTTTATTTAATTGGAACTATAAAACCCTTTTCAACGTGAAAAGTACTACTGGTATCATTTAAATTAAGAGGGCTGGAGAATATAAAATCAAGGGGGAAATCTGTGACCATACACCAGAGCAAATTGAATGGCTGTGTGGAGACATTGTCCTCACATTTTGAAGCAACAGAGCTAAAATTAGATGAGCAAACAACCAGCTATATTTAGTCATTCTTAAGGTGATGAGAACAGTACACAGGACCTTGCCTGGTAACCAATGCACTTTCTGGTTTCTTCAACTATAGATAATAGGATTCATCATGGGAATGATCAATGCTGTAAATGACATATTCTACCTAGTCCAAAATTAGCTATAGGAGGAACTGGGTCTACAAGTGTGCACCCTGCTAGTAATTTAATTTGTTATCTTGAATATTTCCCTCATTTTCTTGCTTGCCTAGCTATGCATTTACATGGATTAAAATATATATTGTACCCATTCAAGTTGTTCTGTTGTTTTATGTGCTTCTATTAAGGGATGTCCTGTCCTGCTTTTCTATTTATAAATATTATATACCAAATAGATTCACAGATTCACTTAAATTTGGTGAAGTAGAATTAGTAGTTTAAAAAACATTAATAAAATATTCTTTGTTTTACAGTTTCTTAAAAAAAGAGGACCTGGGTCTTAAATATGCAAGTCCTTCATTGCAAATTGCAGACAGTTGCAAATCATAATGAACAAGTAGAGAAGTTTTTGCACTTCTCCTCAGCTGAGTACATCCATAGGTTCACAACAATGATAAAAATTATGGGGCCCAGCAAGCTGGGCAAGAGATCAGAAAGTCAGAAATGTGCCAGAGGAAGCTAAGAGTAACAGGATATCAACAAAGGTACTCACCATATTGAACCTATAAAAGAGCTAAGATGTAACGTCTGATGCTGTTATTGAAATATATATTCTCTCATTGTAACAAGCAGTCACTAGAGAAATGAAAAGTTTAGCTAGGGCTGGCAGTATAATTCAGTGGTAGAATGCTTACCTAGTATGCATTGAGATCCTAGATTTAATCCCCAGTACCCTAAGAAAAAGCTTAGATAATGTGAGTACTGAATCCAGAATGAGCTACAAATAGCACTGATGGGTCTTGGAGGCCAAGAGGTAAAATTCTGCACAAAGAAAATTAATAAATTGAGATTTGACATAAAATGAATAGGTAAGCTTAAATAGAAACAGCATGTCTACTATCTTTAGAAAAATTATCGAGGAATCAAAGGAGTTTAGCAGCATAGATAAGTAAGAAAAGAATACAGAGTGATGTGGAATTTATGACTGTTACCTATAAGAGAGACAAGGCTCAGAAAACATATGTAAGAAGTTACAAAAAAGAATTTCTACTGCTCTGGTCTATCAGCAATTCCTCAAAGTATGGAATCAGCAACTTTCTGTTATTTCCCTCTACCTGATCAGGTGCTCTATCAGATAAAAACAGTTTGATTATTATTCTGTCCACTAATAATGAGATGAGAATGTAGACCCTTAAATCAGCCAGATGAAGTTCTAATTCTTAGACTACTGATAACTTAAATGTGTCTGTGACTAAGGTAAGCAATCTCTCTAAGCCAGAGTAGTCTCAAATGCCGAATGAGGGCAACAGGCAGTAATACAAAAAATTAGATGGGATGATCATATCTGTATTGTGTTATATTATATATTATATTATATTAATTTGAACATTGTGAGGCACATAGTAGGCTCCTCAAAATGGTCACCATGAATACAATCATACCAGCATCATTTTATAATCATAGTCACTTTAACCAAAGAAAGCACAAAAGAACTCAGAGTATGGCAGGATCTTGTCAAAAGGGTGCAAATTGCAGTGCCTTCAAGGCTTTCCAGGTTCAGACACTCTCACATTGATGCACTGAATGTTGCAGAGGACTGACATCAGAAATCACCATCAGTAATTTTCCCAAGAATACAAACTACAGCACAGTGACTCTTGCAATGCCCTCATTCCATGCTATGGAGAAGTTTTTACTGCCTTTTGTTAGTAGGTCCTCAGCAAGTTAGGGACACAAGCCTGTAATCCCAGCAATTTAGGAAGCTGAGGCTGGAGGATCACAAGTTCAAGGCCAGCCTCAGCAACTTAGTGAGGCCCTAAACAACTTAGCAAGACCCTGTTTCTAAATAAAAAGAGCTGAGGATGTGGCTCAGTGGTAAAGCACTTCTGGGTTCAATTACCACTACCAAGAGAGGGCCGGAGGATAGACGATAGCTTTAAGCCCTACCACAGCTGTCTTGGTGAGAAGCAAGCAATAACCACTATTTGGTTATTGTGGAAGAACACAATGAAGGACTTCAATAAATGCATCCAGAAGTTAGGAGACTATAAGGGAATACTTGATTGTAGAACTAATAATACCTAGCTAATCCTAGAAGTTAACACTTCTATTGCGTTTATTCTGTACCACAGGCTTTTAACATCACTAACTGCTTTTAACAAATATTTTGATAAATGTGTGCTGATTTCTACAGTGTCTCTTTGTAGGAATATAGCAGCTCATCTCCCTTGCTTCTATTCATTTGCATTCATAATACATTAAATGAATATCTATTTTTGTAAAGGACTTGGCTAGGCATTGTGGCAAGTTATAGGAAGAACAAGAAAGACACTGTTCCTGCCTTCAAGGTCTTCAGAATTAATCAGGGGAGGGAATAAATGAAAGCAAAGCTCACTAGGGCAGAGTACAGAACAGGTATGTTCTAATAAGGCTATAGAAGCCCATGGTAAGTGGCAGGAAAGGACAACGAAGGGCTTTAGAAGAGCTTGAAAGGACTTGATGCTTGCATCTTTGATTATTTGAGAAGAGCAGTTCAGACTTGAACAAAAACACAGCAACAGCAAATTATGGGTCACATCTGGGAAAAAAAGAAAATAATCTGATTAAGGCTAAAAGGTCAAATGGAAAGAGCCTCTGACAACATGTCAGAGGTTGTTTTTAGAAACATCACAGAGGGCCTTGAATGTCATGTTAAAGGACTTAAACATGTTTGGGGGAGGTAGCAAGTAGGCAGTGGACATTTCTAAGCAGAGGTAGGAGTTAGGAAAACTAATATACTAACACCAATATAGGATGGATTGGGAGAAAGTTTGGAGGGGGAAATAACACGTTGAAACTAAACACAAATTCCCTGGCTACTTCAGTAATCTGATGAAAGCTTACAAGACTGTGAACAAGGAGATAAGAAGCAGGAAAAAAACAGGCATGACAAAGTCAAGAGATGCTGAAGATGTGTAATTGCCAGGCTTTGGCGATGGATGAGATGTGAAGAACATGAGAGATGATGCTGACAAATATGACTGACATTTTCAGCCTGGCTGACTGGAAAGATTGCCATGTCATTAACGGAGGCAAGGAACACAAAAAGAAGAAAAGGTATGGGAGGTGTTGATGACAGATGTACCTGATTTTGTAAAACACAGCTCTAGAGAGGAGCACTTTTCAAATTCAAAGGTACATGTGAATCACCCAAGGATTTTGCAAAAATGAAGATTGATCCAGTATGTAAGAAGCTGGGTCTCAGATTCTGTATTTATAACAAGCTCAAAGGAAAAGTCAATGTCACCAAAACTCAGACCACAAATTAACGCAGTAAGGCTGCAGAAGACAAGATCAGCAGTCAGGGAGAATTTGAGTAGAATAAGCTGCCTGACAAAAGTACAAAAAATAAGTTTGAGGTCATTATTAAATTTAAAATCTATATAGAAAGAAACACAAAATAATTTGGGCTACATCTAATTTAAATAATCACATTTTTCCAAGTTTTTTCACAATGTTTTCCTTCTAATTTTGAGTATCTGTATACACATATGCATACTCATTTTTCAGATTCACATACACAAACACATTCAACATTTGAATTTATTACATTATCGTTTTTTTTCCAAATAAGAATCTTTATCCAAGTGTTCTGGTGCAGGGCAATACTCACATAAGTAAATGTAGATGAAAAAAAGAAACTAACACCCTTTCAAAATATCATTTAAAATAATACAGAACATCATATGTAAATAAGGGACAAATGTATGACTGAGGGCAAGTTGCTGTTTCTCACTTCAACTTCATAATAGATTTAATCACACGGGGAAATAACTCTCCATGTTATTCCTGAACAAAATTGTAAATTACCTCTATATAACACCTCATCACTAGTTGGGACGTGAACATTTCTGTCAGGTATACTATTTAGCATGATGCAATACAAATGAAATATTTCTCTAATTTTTGCATCTCCTCTGAAGAATTTGGTTGGCCTGACCTGTTTCTACAGACACAAATCTTATTAAAGGGACAGGGAAGGTACTTTGATAGAACAGGAACTCTTGACCAGGCACAACTTCTCAGGGAAATTATGCATTTTCTTCTCCCCAAGAAGTTGGTCTCTCTGCCATCCAAAAGAAAGGACATCAAAACAGCCAAAGCACCTGCTGTGGAAATGTCTCTTTCAATGGTCTCTGAAATCTCTATTTGATGCTGACTTTTGCAAGAAACATCGAATCTTCCCCACTCGGTCACCTGGGAAGCTGGGATGTTAACTGCCAAGGACCTGCGTGACAAAAAAGCTGAAATCAAGGGGCAAAAAGAAGCTCCATGTGGATAAGCAAACAAGGGCAGTGTGAGCCCCACACCAGGCATGCATTATGATTTTGCAAGAGAACACACAGAGCCTCACAGGTGACATTTCCCTCGGCCCTTAGTTTTCAGAAAGCTCCCTGCAAACTCTCAGCAGCGGAAATGGCAGGAATGATGAGCCCATTTCCAAAGGCCTTCCCAGCAGCCTCACATTTTCGGCATTCAGCTTGCATTTAGAAATAGTGAGCAACCACCAATCTTTTCAGTAGCCTTCCAAATGAGTTGCCTTTCAAAGAAATAATTGGAGGCAGGCTGAGAAAACAGCAGGCACTCGATAAATGCTTCCATGAATGAGTGAGTGAAATGAATGAATGTGTGAGGGAGTGAATGAAAAGCCCACAAACTTCAGAGTCTAAATCTGTAAATGCCCAGGAAACTACATTTCCTGCAGGAACTATTTCATCTCAATTTGGAAATACTAATTTGTGGCATTAGTACCAACATATTTTCTCATCCAGTTGATTCACATTTGTAAGAGTGTTGTTATTTTTTTTTTCAGACAAAGCCTATTATAGGAAAAAGAAAAAAGTAATTACTTTTTCCTGTCCTCTGCCTAAGTCTTTCAGTCTCTTTGGTTCAAATTAGAAGCCAGGCCCTGCTGGCTTTGGTCCACTGTTATAAGAGTTCAAGGAAGTTTGGGGTACATTCAAGTTGGTCTCAACCCATTAAAATCCATAAACCCTAAGGGGACTTGAGAGAGATATAAAATAGGAAGGTTGTGTCCTCTTCTGGTGCTATCCAAACCCATTTTCCATGGAAAGTATAATTTCACATGAAGTGAATCATTTTCACCTAATTTTTCATTATATATATATATATATATATATATATATATATATATATATATATATATAAAACGGGTACACTATGCGGTATTTTGAGATAGATAGATAGATAGATAGATAGGGTAAAATGACTACTATACTCAAATTTACACATACTTCATCTTCCATAGTTGCCCTTTGGTGTGTGTGAGCGCAATAAGGACAACTAAAATCAACTCTCTAAAACAATTTTCAGGTTGCAAGCAAATGTTACATAGTTCTCATGTTGTATGTTAGAACTGTAGAATTCACAATACTACATAACTACCCTTGACCTTTACTTTCCAATATTCACTCATTTTCTGAACCAGGCAGCCACCACTCTATGCTGTATATACATTAGACATTTTTTATTTATTCTTTTTAGATATACATGACAGTAGAGTATATTTTGACATATTTATACAAACATGGAGTATATCTTATTTTAATTAGGATCCCAGGCTTGTGGTTGTACATCATGTGGAGATTCACTGTGGTATATTCATATATGTACATAGGAAAGTTACATCAGATTCATAGACTTTTGAAAAATAATCTGCATCCCAATTATTTTCTTTACTGATAAATGAACATACCATTCCAATAAAGTTATGTAATATTTACAACTTCCTATGAGTTTTAAAGTTTTCTGAAGTAAAGGAGGAGGTTCATGAGATGACCATGAAACACTTATACAATAAGTTGAAATAATCATGGTAGACTATTTTAAGACTGAAGATAAAATACTATCTAAAACTAATTTTCATTCATAATTTTTGTAAGAAAATGGAAGATGTTTGTATATTCATTGAAAAAGGACTCATTAACTATGAAGGACACTAAATTACATCTAAATTGCTAAGAAATCATGAGGGGAAAATATAGTATAAAATATTCCATTAAAAATAATGCAAATATGGTAAATTGAAACATGTGAAGATGTAAAGCATCTCAAGTGAAGGATATAAACCCTGGTGAAATAAGACTTCTAAAGTTAAGAAATATTTTTTTCAAATGTAGAGCTTCATTATAAAGGAAGACATCTCCTCACATGGATGGAATGGAAACCAACAAGAAGATCAGGGCAGCTCCCCTTCAAATGAGAAAGAAGAGAGAGGCAGGAGCTTTAGCTTAAACAGCTCCATGAATTAATTTACCTTGGCACACTTGGGGGGAAAATCACACCCCAAAAAGGAAGGCTTTCTTCTTAAGGCTCCTGAGGGAGGAGGTAGAAGAAAGGGCCAAGGCAGGAGGATGCAGTGGTGAGCACCAGCCCCAGGGAAAGTTCTGGCTCTGGGCAGGAGGTCTGAGGATGGCCCATTTTCAGCTCAGTACCCATTTCCCTCCCTGCCTGCCCACTGGGTCCCTGGTGAACACTGATCTTGGGCTAGACTTGAAGGTCATGTTCACTCTAGGATGAAGACTCACCCAGGCTCCATGGCATTCCTGGGAATGTTTGGGGTGGGAAGGGCGTGTGGGGGGGTGTGTGTGTGCTTAATTCAGTCTAAGGACTCTGGTGCCTCTGAGGAAGGCGGGGGCAGGATGTCTCCCATCTTCTCCTGCATCGGGGTGGGGCCATGCCTGGCCATGGCCACTGTCAAAACAAGGTCCTGTTGCAAACAAGCCCCAATTTTCTGGCTATGCTAACGAGAGCTCAGTGACGCGGTGGACAAAGCGGGGCTGCTGTTCCTGGCTCAATCTCTCTCTTCGACAACGATAATTTGCCACATCACCTTACCTTCCCAGACAAGAAGCATCAGAGGATTAGCTATTAAAAGAAAGACGTTTTCTCGCTCATTACAGCCTGCAATGTAAAACGTCCAGAGATGCAAGGAGACCTGTTTTCACCATTAAAGTAGAAATTATTTCTGGCGGCTTCGAGAGAAAATGCAATTATTTTCCTTCCTGTCACAGTGTTTCCACACTCACCTAGAGATGAGAGGACCCTATTAAAACGGCCTCATCTTCTTTTGAACGACGCCAATGAGTGACCTTGTCTGACCTGGGGGTGGGAGGCTGGCCCCCGAGTCCTCAGCCCTCGGGAGCCGGGGTCACTGAGGGCAGGGGTAATTAGACAGCACTGAGTCATTGCCACTTGCATGCTCATTGCACCAAGGCGAACCGCTGTGAGAAGAAAGTGAGTGGTTCAGGCAGAGCCCACCCCGTTCGCCTACTCAGACCGCATGGCTCCAGGCCCTCCTGGCTGCTCTACCATGGGACAGGTCTGGGGCTCCTCCACCCCAGAAACCTCACAGTTTGGATCTGCTTAGCCACAGGTCTTTCCCCACTTGCCTGCCATTATGGGGAAGGAAAGGCACCTGCTGATCCACCTGCACTGATACTGAGCTCCTTGGCTTTGGGCAGGTCTCTTAGCCAGTCATCTGTGAAGCAAAGTTGGCCACGGTGGTCGTTTCCCCCTGCCCCGACCCAAGGATGATGCATGACCCTGTTTTCCTGACCACTGCACTGGTCACAGACTGGGCCTCTCACCCAGACCCTCCTCTTCTCTCTTCCAAACAACAACCCAGTGTGGTAGTTTTCATATCTCAGTGCAATCTTCTTCTCATCAATTCAGGATCAGCATTCTAAAGATGACTCATTGGCATCATCTGGCATCATGAGCAATCATGTCACCACCCAAGAAGAAGATCCACAATAGATGAGTAAGGAGAAGCCCCCACGCACACCTCGTAGCCACACTCTCACTTTGATAATTTTTTTCATACTGCATGCATGCTTACTATATAAGCATCGCTCTGATCTTTTCTGATTTATATTATTTTGTATCATTTTTCTATGATATATTGTTTGGTTGCATATATTGTGATGCAATTTTTGCTATTTGTGTAATGTGCCATAGGCCTCATGACATCTTGGCCAAGCCCCAAAAGTTAAGCAGAAGGTAACAGTAACTAAATGATTTCTGAGTCCATCATTACATCTGACTAGGTGCTCTAAAGCAGATATTCTCCAGATGCATAAAATTTATGCTCTAGGCAGCACTTGAAGCAAGGATAGTCTTGACTTTTTAAGCTAGTTTTCCAAAAACCAATCTTTCCCCAAAGAAATACTTTGTGCTTTGATCTGACCAGTAGGATGCCTAGAAGGGCAGAAGGCTTTGTGAAAAGATTCCTTTATACTATCACTGTTAGAATTCTGAGTTTTGAGCTAATTGCATGATGGCCGATATAAGCCTCAGCTGAGTCATTGAGCCGAGAACTTTGCAGAGGGATAACATGGATCATGGACAGTGATATCCCTCAGCTACAAACAGTAGAAAAAATAAAATCATAAATCTTTGGAGCACACAATTGGCATGAAATATGATGACAAAACAAGTTCACAATCAAATATCAAGTATGAAAGAAGACCATTGTGTGGGACTGGGGTTGTGGCTCAGCGTTAGAGCACTTGCCTAGCACATGCGAGGCCCTGGGTTTGATCCTCAGCAGCACATAAAAATAAATAAATAAACTACAACTAAAAAAAGAAGAAGAAGAAGAAGAATACGATGATGCTGACCACTGTGGAAAAAAAAGTAAGCAGCAAATAGGATTTACATACCTCAAGCCTGAAGATACTGCAATTAGTATTTTATCCAATGTTTGTTGCTGTTAAGAACAATTAGAGTACCAGCACTTTACAATAAACCTAATGAAAGGTAGAGGATGGAACATGATTGATTGTCAATTGCAAGTTATATAGCCAAAAAGTCAATTCTTTAAAAAGGGTAAAATAAAGGGATTTACATATACAAAAACTTGGGAGTTTACCACTATGAAGACCTAAAGAAATTTGTAAAACACCAACAAAATGGCTTATGAGACCCTCATTATGTCTGATTAGGTGCTCTAAAGCACTTGTTGTCCAGAAGCATAAGAATTATACTCTAAAAAACACTTGAGTAATGTCCAGTCTCATTATTTTGAGGTAGATATATTACAAGAAGAAAAATTATTCTAGAAGGAATATATTAGATGTAAGAAATAATGGTGAGCAAACAAAATGGTAGTTCTATGTGAAATACCAGCAAGCAGTATCTTTATATATGATTATAATTAGTAGTACATCATGAGATCACAGGTAAAAAATTATTTGGTAACAATATTAGTAAGTTGGAGAATAGATAATCAGAATAAAATGTATCACTTAGAAGGACTTGGATTTTTAAGGGAAGGTGGAGGTACTAGGAAAAGAAATTGAACAAATTATGTTGAGTGTGTGTACAAATATGTGAAAGGGATCTCAATATATGCATAATTATAATGCACTAAAATCTTCTAAATTAAAAAAGAAATGTGATTTTAAGGTCAGATTTTGTTAAGATAAATAGAAATGAGAAAATTTACTTAATTGATGGGTATAGACAACTTACAAAAGGAGAGAATAAAATGGAATAAAATGAACACAAAGAAATACTCAATAAACACATATGCATACATAGCAATAAAAAAGATAATGTGAAATGTAAAACAAACTGAAGTTAAAAACTGATGCTATATGAATAAATTCATTTGTTATCAATAATAACAAAAAGTTTTAAGTGGACAAAATATAACAGATAAGACACTTTTTATATTAGCTTTAAAGAAAACAATAAAGTCCAAATATATGTTGTTTTGAGTTACACACCTAAAGCATAAACCCATGAACAGGTTGAAAGGAAAATAATGAGACAAATTATATACCAGACAAATTAACCAAAAGAAAACTTATATATCTATTTTAGCATTAGAAAACTAAACTTTAAGACAAAAGAATCATCTTAAGAAAAGGAAATGTTGCCTCATAATAAAAGGTTTAGTCGAACAGCCCAATATACAATGTGGAGCCTTTATAGAACTAAGAAATTAACTTCAAAATGTATAAAGCAGTAATGAATAGATTTACAAGATAAATTACCAATCCTGATATTTTACTGATGAGATTTCAACAGAAATTTTCTTGATTATTGACAGGCCATTCAGACACAAATAAATCATTAATGATTTGTGAAATGCAATTAACAAGCTCTAAATGGGCATAAATTGAATTCTGTACCCAACCATTAAGGAATATCAATTATTCTCATACATACATGGAACATTTACTCACATTGACCATATTAAAGGGTAAAGGAAGTCAAGTTTTTGAGAATTGATATTTAAAACATAATTAAGTTAGATGTCAATAATAAACAGAGAAATATTAAATTTTTTACACTTGAAAATATAAAAGGAAAGCTCTAAGTCATGGATTAAAGAAGTAAAAATGGAAGTTTTAAAATGCCCAGAAGTACAAAGGGGTGGGAGGGGAAGGGAGGGGACATGAGGGTAGATATGAAAGTGGAATGAGAAGGACATCATTACCCTAAGAACATGGATGAAGACACGAATGATGTGAATATACTTTGTATACAACCAGACATAAGAAAAATTGTGCTTCATATGTGTAATATGACTCATAATGCATTCTGCTGTCATATATAACAAATTAGAATAAAACGTAAAAAAATGCCCAGAAGTAAATAGTAAAAAGTGCTTTATATAAAAACAGATGTAGGTAAACTGCTACTTAGAAGGGAAAGTATCACCTTGATTTTTTATTAGAAAATTAAAATTCATTAATATAATTCAAGATTAATATGATAAGCATAAAAAATTATATAAGGAAAAAGTAAAAAATAGAAGGAAGGAGATATAGCTTTCTGTGTGTCAATCACATCTCAGTAAAGTGGTTTTAAACTTTATTTATTTATTTAATATTTATTTTTTAGTTTTCGGCGGACACAACATCTTTGTTTGTATGTGGTGCTGAGGATCGAACCTGGGCCGCACGCATGCCAGGTGAGCGCGCTACCTCTTGAACCACATCCCCAGCCCCATTAAACTTTATTTTAAATGAAGAAAGGGGGTAATGATAAGAACAGCAATTAATAAACAGAAAACAAAGAAATAAAAGCAGAAAATATACAAAACCAAAGGTCGCTTCTTTGGAAAGATAATAGAATTGGTGAATCTTTTGGCAAAGCTTATCTAAAGAAAGACAAAAGGTTAAAAAAAACATAATTCTGCAAGTGGAAATAGAGTCATCATTAAAGATATAGGACAGATTAAATGTATAATAAGAGCCAGGTGCGGTGGCGCATGCCTGTAATGTGGTGCTGAAGATTACATGCCTGTAATCCTAGCGGTTTTCGAGGCTGAGACAGGAGGATGGCAAGTTCAAAGCCAGCCTCAGCAAAAAGTGAGGTGCTAAGCAATTCAATGGTTAGGGATGTGGCTCAGTGATCAAGTGTCCCTGAGTTCAATCCCCAGTACTCCCCCCCCCAAAAAATAACTATAATAAGATAATACTATGGGCTGGGGATGTGGCTCAAGCAGTAGCACACTTGCCTGGCATGCATGCGGCCTGGGTTGGATCCTCAGCACCACATACAAACAAAGATGTTGGTCTGCCCAGAACTAAAAAATAAATATTAAAATTCTCTCTCTCTCTCTCTCTCTCTCTCTCTCTCTCTCTCTCTCTCTCTCTCTTTAAAAAAGGATAATACTATGAACAATTTCATGTAAAAAAAATGCCATGTGGGTCTAAAATGAACAAATAAAAAAGTTGATAATAATGAGATACCAAATTAAATGGAATGAAGCAATATATTTATTCCAATAAAAATTCCAACAGAGACCAGTAGACAAATTTCTACTCACATATGAATTAGCAAAATGTCTAATAACTATCAATAAAATTGAAGCAGTTATTAAAAACTTTTCCACAAAGAAAATGCTAGATCTCCTCTAATCTCAGCTATTTGGTAGCCTGAGTAGGAAGGATTGCAAATTCAAGGTTAGTCCAAGCAACCTAGCAAGACCCTGTCTTAAAATAAAAATTTTAAAACGTGCTGGGGGTGTAGCTCAATAGAAGAGTGCTCTGCATAATAAGCATAGCACATGTGAACCTTGGGTTTAATACCCAGTACTGAGAGAGAGAGAGAGAGAGAGAGAGAGAGAGAGAGAATGAGATGCAAATATTTTTGCTCATAGAGAGAGAGAGAGAGAGAATGAGATGCAAATATTTTTGCTCATATTCTCTACCAAAATATCAATAATGAAATTATTTTCATATTAAGTAAAAATTTCTAGAAAATAAAGAGGGGACTATTTCCTAACTCATTCTATGAAGTCATTATAATCTTATTATCCAAACCAGAAAAAGACAATATGAGAAGGAAAAATCATAAGCCATACACACTCATAATCTAGATAAAACAAAAACCTGAAATTCAACAAATAATTGAGTCCAAGAATACATAAAGATAAATATGAAATGACTGAGCTGAATTTACCCTAAGAATTCAAGGGTGGCTGGCCTTTAAAAATGAGTAAAACTGAGTAAACATTATTTATTATATTAACATATTAAAGGGAAAATTTAATAACCTCACTAGACACAGAAAACACATTTGGCACAATTCAACACCAGTTCATGATATAAACTTTTAGCAAATTAGTGCTGGAGACCCTAATCTGATAAAATATATCTACCAACACCCTGGAGCAAATATTATACTTAATGGAAAAACATTGAAATTATTTTCTTTACTATCAGAAATACTAAAATGATATTAAAACTGCCTCTATTCGACATTTTCCTAAAAGCCCTGGTATTTTCAGTAAGATGAGAGAAAGAAACAAAAGGCTTATGAATCAAAATGAAGGCAAGGAATATAGCTTAGTAGTAAGCACTTACCTAGCATGAACAAAGGCCTAGGTTTGATTCTCATCACTGCAAAAGAAGAGAAAAAGTAAAATAAAATAGAAGCAGACTTTAAGGTACAAAAAAAAAAAAAAACATGGAAAAATGTTCATGATGTGTAAACAGACCACTGTGGCATGTAGTTGTAATTCCAGTGACTCAAGACACTGAAGAAGGTGGATCACCAGTTCAAGGCAGCCTCAGCAACTTAATGAGACCTTGTTTCAAAATAAAAAATAAAAAATAAAAAAACTAAGAAATATATAAATAGAAAATTATAAAGATTTATAGTTAGATATTAAGATAAATGGTTGAATACCTCCATGTCTATGGACAGGAAATATTAGTATCCAAAAGGTGAAATTTTCCTAAACTGATCCATGGATCTGAAGGAATTAAACAAAATATGCCAGAATTGTGTATTGATTATTTCAAGCTGAAATCATTTGAGGAACTGTAACTTCAGAAAGGGTCATATGCTTATCTTTCCCCACATGTGGCAAAACATAAATATTTTGGGGGGAAGTATGTCCTTCATATACCAAAGCTGCAAAATACCTGTAATTACCATAGACTGGTCATTAGGGCTGCAGTGAACCTAAATACACAGATTCATTTATGTAATCCTGTCTTCCACTAGAAAGACACCAGTACCATATATCACTTAATGACATCCCTAGAATTGACTTCTTTAATTTAGATATCCATTTGTCCTGTTATTCTTACATACATTTATTATTTTTTGTTAAGAAAGTTTAATAGCATTATGATTTGGTGATTTATTTAGAATTCACTCTCTACAAAGATCTCCATGTACTTATAAAATTAATAAAATTTTTATGCTTTTCTCTCACTAATTAGCTTTTGTATTATAAACGAAGTTGGATCTTTCTCACAATACCTAATATTTAATTCCAGGCAGAGTATAACTTTCAAATAAAGCAAAGATCATAAAATTTGAGATAAAATATAAGAGAATACTTTTCTGATACAGAGGTAAAATATTTTCTTTAAAACCCAGCACAAAAAATATTAGCCATGCAATAATATATGAACACAGGCAGCTATATTAAAATTAACAGCTTATGTTTATCTGAAGACATCATAAACATAAACCACAATTGGAAAGGGATATTTGTAATACATCCAATCAATACAACATTGGTATTAAAAATACACAAATAATTTCCACATATCAATAAGAAAAAGACAATTCAACAGTAAATAGACAAAAGATTTCATTAGGCTTTTTAAAGAAAACTGAATTTCCAAAATTTATAAAATTATGCACAGATTTCAGATATATAAAATGATTTTGGGAGTCCAAACTTTATAACTACAATAAATGTTATTTTTAACACCAAACTTTAGAAGTATTATAATACCAAGTATTGGAGAAAATGTGAATGTAATTAATAGGAAGTTTTTTAAAAACAATTTGGCATTATCAGCTAAAGTTAAATGTTCTTTCTTCCCTGCAACTGGATAATTACACTTCTGGATCACATAATTAAGAAACTTGTATATCTTCACCTGGAAACATAGACAAGCACTGTTCATAACATCAAAAATTTGCAAATCAAATATCTATTAGCAGAAAATGGAGAAATTGTGTGACATATGAGAGAATATTGCATAACAGCAAAATGATAGCAAATATGTACTAAGATATATAAATCTTAAAAACATAATGTTAAGTAAGAAAAAAAATTCCTAGAAGACTATTATCAGTGAACTGCCATTTTCAGAAAGCTTAGAAAAGAGCAATATATATATATTATTTAGAAATACATGTACATATGATAAAACTAAATTTGAATAAGCAAAGGGGATGATAATTGCACAATCTAAAGAGGAAAACAAACTGAATGATCATGTAAAGACCTTTTTTTCTGGATCAGAAAGGTCTATCATTATTTCAATGAAATAAAATTTATTTAGAGTAAACTTTCCCCTTCAGTGTTCAGTGGACTGATACAGCAATCACTTTCATTTTCTTTAAGACAAAATTTGCTACGAAAGGAGTTATTACTGTTAAGAATAATAATTTTTTAAAGTGGCTTTATTATAATGTTTTTTAAATTTTAATATTTATTTATGTATTTATTTTAGTTTTCGGCAGACACAACATCTTTTGTTTTGTATGTGGTGCTGGCCGCACGCATGCTAGGTGAGTGCGCTACCGCTTGAGCCACATCCCCAGCCCCAATAATTGTTTTTAATCATTAACAATCAACTATTTCTCCAAGTTTTATGAGAAATTATCAGATAGTATACAATAAATAGCATTTTGTGTATAACATGAGAATTTTTTATGTACACATCTGCAGATTTGTATTTCCTTTTATAAGGAAATATGTATTTCTGGCATTAGATTTGGAGCTAAAAATGAGTTTTTAATCGTACAAAGCAATACTCTGCACATATGTCATCATAGTGTGTTTTAACTAATTGTTTAAATATATTTTTGTTCAACTAGATTGTGAGATTTTCAAGGATAAAAGATATTTTAAAATCTTCACATCTCAAGAGATTTCACAGTACCTGACACTGGAAAATATTGGTTGAAGTAAGGGTTATATGAAAGATAGGTTCTTATAATTGAGTTGAGTATCAATTAAGTTCTTATGATTATTATTTTCTAATAGATTATCTGTATCATAGACTACTCTAGTGTTTGTGGAATGTTTTGCAAAACTGTTATTTATACATTTCTGAAAAAAATTGTGTCATGGGTTTAAGTTTTAAAAACAAACTTAAAAAAAAAAACTTAAGTTGCAAATCTCCTATATGTGAAAAACTACACAAAGACAACCTTGATGTAAAGACCTTTTAACACCTACTTTACCTGCAAGTACCTCTGGCATCTGGACATATTCTAGACTTTTCTATGTCAAAGAAACATGTGTTGATGCTGTCATTCTTGAAGAAATGCACTAAAAAATCATGTGTTGTAATTCTCCCTTGAGTGAGAGAGAAAACTTACATTGCAATGACACCAAAACAATAAAAATGGAAATCAATCAATCAAGTTATGTTTCATTTCCAGAATTACCCAGTGGTTTACTGAATGATGACATCACTTTTATTTATTTTGGCTAGATAGATGCAATGAAACACATTTCAGCAACTCTTGAAATAGGATAAAAATAATTTAAGCAGATAGCAACCAGCCTTCCCATTTAACTGGACGTTTAAAGCAAATGGCATTCCTGTCAATTGACCTATTTGATAAATGTCTCTAACTCCCCACATCCGTTTTTTAAAATTCTAGTCAACCAATTTGCCTTCCTGTTGTGCAAAAGCTGTTTTTCCTCCCATTCTTCTCACATTTTTTATGTGCTTAAATGGTTCATTTCACAACAGGAACGCAAGTGTCCAATGTACCATAACCACCAGGTGGAAAATGAAAAATCCATTGTGAGCATGCATGTGGCCCCATGTGGAACAAATTTGGCTCCCATTGAAGTTAGTCCATTCAACATTCAAATATATTTTGTGCATTCGTATTCTATTCTAAGGATTGTGCAATCTGACCACATTCAATTTCTTTGAGGAAACCTTTATATTATGCTACAATACAATGTCTTATATATGTTAGAAATATGCATAGAATATTCTAATAAACAGAGCAGGACACCTAACATAGTCTGGAAGCAAAAGCATAAAGTAAAGGAAGCCAAGTTTGATCCATGGTGTCTAAATTGAAATGTGTGTGTGTGTGTGTGCGTGCGCGCGTGAGTGTGCGGGGGTGAAGAACAGCATGAAAGAGCTCAGTGGAGTGAGAAACCATATGGTATATGAGAGGGAAGAATGAGAAAACCATTCATTATTGTTGAAGTTCCAAGTGTGACTCACTAAGTGGTGAAAGTTTTGTCTGGAGAAGTAATCGGAAGCAGCTCCTGGGGGGCCTGTTGGGTAATATTGAGAAATTTGGAATTCATTCTACTAATACTATGAATCATATTAATAGATTTCTTAAATGCTTAAGTATCATTACTTTCTGGGAATGAGCTCCACTTGTACTGCTTCATTTTATCTGCTAAAATTTCATTTAGAATATTTGCATGAATGTTCTTATATAAGATTAACCTGTGGCATATTTTTCCTTTTATATCTTTGTCAGGTTTTGGTATTGGTGATATTCTAGCTTAGTAATATATTGAAAACTTTCCTTTCATCTATGTAGGTAGTTCTCAAACGTTCAATGTGTAAGAATTAGTTGGGTTGGGTATGATGGTGCACACCTATAATCCCAGCAGCTCAAGAACCTGAGGCAGGAGGATCACAAGTTAAAGGCCAGCCTTGGCAACTTAGTGAGGACCTAAGCAACTTAGCAATTCCCTGTATATCAAGATAAAAAAATAAGAAGGGCTGGGGATGTGGCTCAGTGATAAAGTGCTGGACACAGTGGTGCACACCTATAATCCCAGAATCCCAGTGGCTAAGGAGGCTGAGACAGGAGGATTGCAAGTTCAAAGTCAGCCTCAGCAATGGCAAGGCACTAAGCAACTCAGTGAGACCCTGTAGGGCTGGGGATGTGGCTCAGTGGTCCAGTGGCCCTGAGTTCAATCCCTGGTACCAAAAAAAAAAAATGGAGTTACTTTTTCCTTAAAAGATTCAAAGAATTCATTTGTAAAAAGCAGTTAGGCTTTTAGGAGGTGAGCTGTTTGACAGATCAACTTTGTTTCTGTGGTGATTTTTCTCTTTCAATCACTTATGCTTAATGAACTTAATTTTATTAATGTCTATTTTCTAAGAAAATCATCTGTTGCATTCAGGTCCTCAACTGTGTTTTCTAAGACTAGAACTAAGTTTTACTATTACTTTGATCTCACCAATATTTGTAGCTATTTTTTTTTTAATTTTAGTTCCTACTTTTGTGTGATCATGCTCCTTGTTTGTTTCCAGGTGTTATAAAATTTAGGCTTTTCCTCTTTCAGTCAAAATTTTTAAGTCTATTATTTAAAATTAAATACACATTTACAATGACGTATAACATATACAGGAAATTTAAAGACTTGAAAGTACCTGTTTCAATAAATTTTCACAAAGTGAATAAACTCATTAACCCATTTTAAATCAAGAAATAGAATATTGTCCATACCCTAAATGGCCCTGTATGTCCCTTCCCAATCAGTATATCCTCACCCAGAGGTGATCTCTATCCTGATCCTTAACACCTCATATGTGTCTACTCTTTTGTTTATTTTATTCAGCATTTTGTTTTTGAGGCTCATCCACACACTTGTATATAGCAGTATTATAATTCCTACTATTATATATTATATGAAATATATTTTATTTCTAATATATCCAACTGAATTTTTTGCTTTCTGTTTTCTGAGTGTTTACTCTTACATTTCTCTAATCAGAATACAATCTATATCACTTCTACTATTTTGAAGTTACTGAGCTTTTCCTTAAAGTAGTTATTGCAAATTTACCAAAACCACCTGAAAGGAAGCTGCATTCCCTGTTTTCAGGGCATATACTTCAATGTTTATTTCATTAAACTTAAATCTTAAAATTTGAGATTATATAGGTCCTCTGTATTCTTAACTTTTGCCTCTTTGGTCTATCATAAGCTGAAGGAAATGTGTTAAATAGTCTGGGTATTTATTGCATTTCAATTTTACTCCAGGTTCCCTATAATGTTTGTTTTGTGCATTCCATTAATAGCATATTTTGTGCATAAAGATTCATGAAAATTTAACCCACATTTTCTTTTTTAGAGCCTTTTGTCTTTTTTTAAAAAAGAGAGAGTGAGAGAGGAGAGAGAGAGAGAGAGAGAGAATCTTTTAATATTTATTTTTTAGTTTTCGGCAGACACAACATCTTTGTTTGTATGTGGTGCTGAGAATCGAACCCAGGCCGCACGCATGCCAGGCGAGCGCACTATCACTTGAGCCACATCCCCAGCCCCGAGCCTTTTGTCTTGATTTCGAATTTCTGTGATGTTAATGACCTGGGTTTCCCTTTCAAATCTGTATTTGACTACTGTTTTCATTCATCCTTTTTAGTTTCATATTTGTTGTTTATATCAGCATTTTTGAGGCACAATCAATACAAAACAAACTGAACATATTTAAAGTTTATAATTTAATAATCTTAAAATATTTATACATTTGTGAAATAATCAAAGCAATGAAGATACATATGCATCATCCCCAAAAGATTTGTCATTCCCCTTTGAAATTCATCCCTCCAGTCCCAACCTTCCTGATCCTGTGACAGGTAATCACTGGTTTGCATTATTTCACTAAAGACTAATTGGAATTTTCTAGAATTTTATATAAATTGAATTATATGATGTGAGATTTTTGTTGCTTGACTTTTCCCATTTGGCATAATTATTTTGAGATGCATCTATGTTGTCACATTTGCCATGACTTCTTTTCTTTCATCCCTTTTTATTGCTGAGTAGTAGTCCATTATATGGATATAGTACATTTTGTTTGTATGTTCATTTGTTTATGAACATTTAGAGTGTTTCCACTTTTTGTTCATTATGAACAACCTACTATGAATATTAGTGTATGAGTATTCATATAAACATGCTTTTTTAAATTTTGGGGTGACTATCTAGGTATGAAAAGACTGAGTCATATTGTAGGTGTATTTTTACCTTTTAAAGAGATTGCCAAATAGTTTTCTAAAGTTGATATACTATTTTACATTCCAGCTACCAATAGATTTTACCTTGGGTGTGAAATATTTTCGTACTCCTTTCAATATTCTTGAGTTTTGTTCTGGGATACAATTAAGTTCCTTGGAAAAAGTTTAATCTTTTTTGACTTATAACTTTGTTAGGCAAGATAAAAGCAATAGGGCTGGGGATGTGGCTCAAGCAGTAGCGCGCTCGCTTGGCATGCGTGCAGCCTGGGTTCGATCCTCAGCACCACATACAAACAAAGATGTTGTGTCTGCCGAAAACTAAAAATAAATATTAAAATTCCCTCTCTCTCTCTCTCTCTCTCTCTCTCTCCTTAAAAAAAAAGATAAAAGCAATATTTAATCTAGGGCGTATTTTGCCTCACAACCAAGGCAAATCTATTGAGTACTCTATCTAAAATCTCATGGATAATGAAGTTTTTCAGTTTAGCTGGTGAGGATAGGAGTTATTCCTCTGTATTTACTCGAGATAGTTTTACCAGATCTTTTCAGATGGCTCTCTTTCCCCAGCTTTAGGTAATTCACTTATATGCATATGCTGATCATATATCTCCTAAACATTCAAAAAGAATCTTCTGTAGTTCTTTAGAGTTCTATCTGTGCATCTCTATCTTCTGTACTCTGCCCTGCTCACTCTAGCTGTTTTGGTCTCCCAGAACCACTACCTCTCCACATTACAAGTATCTGTGAGGTTCTTGCTGTAACTCCTAAAGTCAGTAAACTGGAGAACTTATAGAATTCAACCCACTTGTTTCTTATCTTTCAAAGATAACTATCCTTTACTTTCCTGACATAGTCTAATTGTTTGTGCCCTCTTCCCAGATTCCCATGTTGAAACTTAATCCCCAATATATTTTATTTGGAGGGAAGAACTTTGAGAGGTCATTAGGTCATGAGCATGGAGCCCTCACGAGTGTGACTAATGCCTTATAAAAGAAGCCTAAGAGAGATCCCCCACCTTCTACTATGTGAGGGTACAGTGAGAAGGAACTGTCCAGGCACCAGAAACTGAACCCTCACCACACACAGAATCTACGTGCCTTGATCTCAGAATTCCCAGTCTCAGGAATAATAATGAGAAAAAAAAATTGTTATTTATAAGGTACCCAATTTATGTAGTTTTATAGCATCCAAAATAAACTAAGATATTGCCTAAGGTCCAGAGCTTTGAAAAATACTATGTTACATGTTGTATCTAGTTTTTTGTTGTTTCAGGAAGGAGAATAAATCTAGTATCTGATACTCCATCTTATTTTGAGTGTGTCTCTGATGCACACACACATACGTGTAGATGAATGTACACATTCATATTCAGAAAATGTATTTTAATAAGTGAATTCATCTCTACTTATTTATGTGCCAGTTTTTGCTTTTATTTCTGCTATTTCATATTACACTTTGCTTCTAATGGTTCCTTTGTGTTTTGTCTTTTTATATATTATCTATTTTTGCATTATTTTAATTCAAGTGTGCCTTCTCAAGTTTATAGTATTTAGTTTGAAATGCTACCTTAATAACTATGGATTTATATAATAAACTTAAATGGTGATTACTTTATCAACTGTAGAAAATGTATTACTGGCTAACCACTATGGTAATGAGAAAATTACTACATAATATTTCTTCCCACTCCAGACCCACCTCCACCTCCTGATTTCAGTTGTTTATATTAATATTTGAGAACTTTTAATGGTTACTTTTATATACACAAATGGTGTGGTTAAAACAATCTCATTTCATCAGTTTTTTAAGCAGCCACTATGAAAGGTAAAGGAATAATGTACTTAAATATTCTCCCAAATTATCTTCCTGTTTATACCGGCTGATTTAGGTCAGAAGGAGTATTAACATTTTTTTTCTGTATCATTAAAGGTTATTGTAGCAGAAAGTGAATATACCAACAATACATGTCTTCATCCTAGGAATAGAGAAAGTGTATATTTCCAAGCCTCCTTTGCAATTAGGTTGGTCATGAGATAAACTCTGCTAAAGGAATGTGAGCAGAAACAATGCAAACATGCAGGTCTAGTATCTAAAATGTGCTTTGACAGTCTTCTTTCTCTTCTCTCTCCCTCTCTCCCCTCCCTCTCTCTTTCTCTCTGTCCCCACCTCTCTTTCCCCCTTTCTCCTTCCATCCTTTCCTCATGCACTTGAAATTGAAGGACTCCAAGACAGTGGAATAGTACATTGGAGAGAACCTTGAACTCTTGAATCATTATGTGGAAACTACCCACTTTTAAAAGAGTCACATATCTTTCAGCAATACTCATGGTAAGAAGAAATAATCCTTTAATGAGTCTGATAATTTTATGTTGCATATTATTAGTAGATGCCAAATATCTTCCTAAATAGTATAATTGTTTTCATATTCTGGCATACAACCATATATATCAAATTCTATCTTTAAATGAATGCAGTGTTCATCACCAATCCTGCTTTTAAAATGTCTTTATATGAATAAGTCAGGTACAGAAAGAAAAATATACCAGTTCTTATTCATATGTGGAAACTGAAAAAAACTTGTTCCCATAGAAGTCTGAGAGGAGAATAGTAGTTACCAGAGACTAGGAAAGAGAGTGAGAAGAGGATAAAGAAAGGTTGGTTAGTGGGTACAAAGTTACATTTAGATAGGAGAATTAAGTTTTAGCATTCTGTAACACAGGAAATGCCTGCAGTAAATAATTTCTTTTATATTTTTGAATAGCAAGAAGAGATGATTTTGAAAGTTCATGACACAAAAAAATAAATATTTGAGGTAATGGATATGCTAATTACCCTGATTTGATCATTGCACATTGTATACATATATGTGAAAATATCACATTTTAACCCATTAATGTGTATAACTATATTTTAGTGTGTATAATTATTATATATCAATTTTTAAAGAGGGAAAAAAACCTTCTTTTATGTACCTTATTGGTTGAATTTTTCATAAAAAAGATTTATGGCCAGGTGCAGCAGTGTACACTTGTAATCCTAGCAACTCAAGAGGTCAGGGCAGGAAGATCCCAAGTTTGAGGCCAGCCTCAGCAACTTTATGAGAACCTGTATCAAAATAAAAACTAAAAAGAGTTGGGGGTGTAGTTCAGTGGTAAGTATACCTGAGTTTAATCCCTGATAACACAAAAAGAAGGAGGAGGAGGAGAAAAGAAGGGGAACAAAAGATTTATAGGGATTTTATTAACTACTCTGGTAGAACAAATAATCTCCCTCCCCCTCAAAGATGCCCATATTTTAACTCAAAGATCCTAAGAATTCACAGGACAGACTTAGCTGATGGAATTAAGGTAAGTAATCAGCTGACATTAGACAGGGAGATGATCCTAGTTATCCACAAAAGACTAATGTAATCAGGCTTGTCAGACTCTAAAGCAGAGAAACTAGCCAGAATATTTTATGTCTGGACTTCCAAACTATAGAAACTGTAAGAATATATAATATAATATAATATAGCATAATATAATATTCATATATATATTCTTACTATAGAAGCCATAAGAATAAATATACATACATATGTATATATTTTTAAGTCTTGAAGTTTATGGGAAATTGTTACAGCTGTAATTGACATATGCATACTTGTACACGTCTTTGATCATGATGCTTGGGTGACAGTTTGGCTTTGTATAATTATTTTGGTCTTATTTCTTCCCCTTAAGAACCTATTAAGAATTATTTCACTGTGTTACTAGCATTCAATATCATTATGTAAAATCGGAGCCTGGCATGGTGGCACATGCCTGTAATCCCAGTAACTCAGGAGGCTGAGGTAGGAGGGTTGCAAGTTCAAATCCAGCCTCAGTAACTTAACGAGGTCTTAAGCAAATTATTGAGATCCTGGATCAAAATTTAAAAAAAAAAAAAAAAGGTTTAGGGATATGGATCAGTGGTAACCCATCCCTGGGTTCAATCCACAGTACCAAAAAAAAAAAAAAAGTCTAATAACTGTCAGAGTCCTTTGCCTTTTCAATTGATTTGGTGGATTGGAGGGTGGCCTGGGAACCCATGAGATTTTAAAATTTATACTTGAAGAACAGTAATTTTAGCCGACTGTGTCTTGGTATTGATATTTTTATATGGCACAAAAGCTGAAACCAAAGGATGAGAAAAGGGTCTACATAGATAAGCACATATGAGCAGAGTATACTCCATTTCAGGAATGCATAGCAAATTCCCAAAAGGAAATGTAGAACTTGTAAATAGCAGTTCTTCTGGACACTGTCAGGAAGCTGGCTGAAATTTTTGAGCACAGACAGGTTGTGTACTTTAATTATGTTCGTTAGGATCTTCTTTTATAGCTACCTTTTTGTTTTCTTTTTCGTTCTCTTCAGAAATGTCAATTCTGTATCTGTAAGATCTCTATTATTTTTCATATAATTATTACCCAATTTTTTTCTGTATTTGTTTCTTTTACATTTCAGCTTCATCATTTTTCAACCCACTGATGTGGATGTATATACAATGATGCAACTTGTGTATTCAGTAGTAGCTAGTTTCCCATTTCTGCTACTCTTACTGTACTTTTTGTTTCTCCCATGTATTTCTAAAATTCTTTACTCTTTCATCTTTTCAAGCTCTACCAGTTTGTCATTTCCAATGTCTTATTGTTATCTCTTCTTTAAATTTGCGTGGGTCACAGGGTAGATTATAGGAAAATCCATAAATATATACAAGCCTCTGTTAGTTCTGAACATCAAAATTTTCCACAGTTTCACAAAATATAAAACAATAATTACTATGCCAGTAGCATTATCCTTTCCTTGTCTCTGTTAATTCACATAATGTTCACCAGTTCAGATGTTTTTATTTTCCCTAATTATGTTAAAGTTCATTGGTCAATAATAGAGGAGAGGAAGGGAAACAAGAGGGAGGGAGAGAGGGAGGGATGAGGATGTACTAGGAAACAACATCTACTAAATTATGTCCATTTTTTTATTACACCACAATAAATCCTGATTTTATATATGACTATAATAGACTTAATTGAAATAATATTATAATAATAATAATAGAAGGGAGAACAGTAGAGTTAAGCAAGCAGATGGAAGGAGAGGAGGGAAAGGGAAGATACTAGAGAATGAAAATGATCAAATTGTGTTATATGCATGTACAAATATGGAATAATGAATGCCACTATTATGCATGATTATGATGTACCAAGAAAACATTTTTAAAAAATTGTTTGGTTTTCCACTAGTTTTTACTTCTGAAAGCTTTATTTTCTATTCCCCCCACACAGTTATTCTGACATTTAGATAGTATTTGAAAAACATGGTAAAGTGTCATGAAAGACTCAATTGACCATCTTAAATCAAAAGACTATCTAGATCATTTACATATTTTCTAAAAACTTCAGTTAGCCTTACACATATGTAAAGAGATATACAGATCTTATTAAAGGGACAGGGAAGGTATACTTTGATAGAACAGGAACTCTTGACCAGGCACAACTTCTCAGGGAAATTATGCATTTTCTTCTCCCCAAGAAGTTGGTCTCTCTGCCATCCAAAAGAAAGGACATCAAAACAGCCAAAGCACCTGCTGTGGAAATGTCTCTTTCAATGGTCTCTGAAATCTCTATTTGATGCTGACTTTTGCAAGAAACATCAAATCTTCCCCACTCGGTCACCTGGGAAGCTGGGATGTTAACTGCCAAGGACCTGCGTGACAAAAAAGCTGAAATCAAGGGGCAAAAAGAAGCTCCATGTGGATAAGCAAACAAGGGCAGTGTGAGCCCCACACCAGGCATGCATTATGATTTTGCAAGAGAACACACAGAGCCTCACAGGTGACATTTCCCTCGGCCCTTAGTTTTCAGAAAGCTCCCTGCAAACTCTCAGCAGCGGAAATGGCAGGAATGATGAGCCCATTTCCAAAGGCCTTCCCAGCAGCCTCACATTTTCGGCATTCAGCTTGCATTTAGAAATAGTGAGCAACCACCAATCTTTTCAGTAGCCTTCCAAATGAGTTGCCTTTCAAAGAAATAATTGGAGGCAGGCTGAGAAAACAGCAGGCACTCGATAAATGCTTCCATGAATGAGTGAGTGAAATGAATGAATGTGTGAGGGAGTGAATGAAAAGCCCACAAACTTCAGAGTCTAAATCTGTAAATGCCCAGGAAACTACATTTCCTGCAGGAACTATTTCATCTCAATTTGGAAATACTTATTTGTGGCCTAAGAGAGTCTATATAATATATTGTACCATTCAGTCATCTCATGTTCATAAAAATATCTATTTCCACACAAAATCTATCATTGTAAAACGTAAAGACTGATGACGTTTTTCATGTGTTCTGCTTAAGTCATTGAATTTGTATGGTTCAAATGAGAATCTCAGACTTCATTACCTTTTTTTGTCTTTATTGGTTCTTTTTAGTGATACATGACAATAGAATTCATTTTTATATAATTATAAAAGTATGGAATACAATTTGCTCTAATTCAGTCGCCAGTACTTCCTCTTCTGATCCCATCCTTCCTCCCCCTGGTCCCTTCCCTCTATTCTACCGATCTTTCTGCTGTTTACTTTTAGTTTGTTTGTTTTTTTTTATTAGTGTCTTGTGAACGTATATGATGGTAAGATTCTCTGTGGTATATTTATATATGTACATAGGAAAATTAGGTCAGATTTATTCCACTGTCTTTCCCTATCCTATCCTGCTTCCCTTCTCTTCATTCCCCTTTTTCTACCCCAATGATCTTTCCTCTATTCTCCCCACTCGTTGCCACCTTATTTTGGATTAGCTTCCACATATCAGAGAAAATATTCAACCTTTGGTTTTAGGGGTTGGCTTATTTCACTTACCATGATATTCTCCAGTTCCCTTCATTTACTGGTAAATGCCATAAAGTCATACTTCTTTATGGCTGAGTAATATACCATTGTGTATATATACTACATTTTATGCTCAGTGTTAGAGCCATTTGAGGACGTTTCAGTTGAATTTCACATGGTCTCTTCCTATGAAAAGCTATAAAACCCACATGCCCTTGAGGGAGACCCAAAATAGGAAATTAAATCAATTTTTTCACTGAGAGTCTTGGTAAAAGGGAAGATCCGCATCTTCAGGCAAAAGGAAAATCCATGACTTCCCTAAATGTCATAGTTTTATTACTCCAAGTTCAAAAAGACTTTGTATAGATACTAAAACACAACCAATGCCTGGACATTAAATATACCTCCTTTTTAGAAGATCCTAAAAGCCACTATGGAAATATAATGACACTGTAAACAAATATCAAGATCTTTCATCACAATTTCTAATATGGGAACTTACTTGATTTCCTCTGAGTTCTCAAGGTGATTCTCCTACTACATTCTGAAATGGATGTTTCAAAACTTTGATATTGACTATGTTTTGATAAATATAATAATGCCCCATAAATCACACAAAGTGATATTAGTGTTAGTTGTCCTTATTGTTGGTATTCTTATACTCTGATGTTAATAGGGGAATAAAGGTCATCTAAAGAGAAACTGGGCTCCCTATCCTCCAATTCTTCTCATAGCTGAGCTACAATCTGAAATCTTTGAGGGAAACAACATGTAAATTACAAATGTTTTTTCTTTTTAAATTTTCAGCTCAAGCAATTTTCTGGAAGCTTCACATTAAGTGCTTCCTATCTTTTCCACTGGAGTGATGAGAATTCAGTGAAAAAATGATGGATAGGATGACTAAGCTCCTTGACACATCTCTATCGGTACCTTAGGGATGATAATATTGACCCCTTGCTTCTTTCCAGTGAAGCTGTCAAGAAGGAGAGTATAAGAAAAGGTCTCCAAGATCTGTGGGACAGAGATTCAATAATTTAAGGCACTCTACATTTAACTCAATTTGTCCCTGTGGCCATCCCTTAGCAAGCATGGAGAATGAGGAATTGATGATAACATTCACACAAATATTTGATCATGCTAGAGTTAATTTTGTTGTGGTCAAAGTCCACTGGAAGAAATATTGCAGCAAAAAGATTTACACATCAAAATATTTGTCAATGTCTAGGAAAGGGCCAAATAATTTCAGCAATATCTGACACAATATCCCTAACAAAACTGGGATTTTAAGCACCATCTCTCATGTTCATTATAAGAAGATTAGAGAATCACATTATTTCATGTCCCTTGCAATGAAAAATAATGGAGGGAGAAACTGTGCTCATCCAAGCTATGTGAAAATAGCAACAATGATAGGAATTTCTTTAAAATCCCCTAAAATTCCTTCATTGGAAGCTCAAACTTCCCTTACATGACAAAAAAAAAAAATTCATCTACGAATAAATGGGAACTTTCTCAAACTTGATAAATGGAACCCATAAAAACCCACATATAACATCATACTTAGTCACTAAGGGGTAAATATTTTCCTCCTAAGTCATTAACAAGATAAGGATGTCCACTTTGACTGATTCTATTCAACATTGCACTGTAGATTCTAGACAGGAATATTAAACAATAAACAACTTAAAGACTTCCAGATTGGAAAGTAATTAATAAACTTATCTCTATTTTCCAATGATGCTATCTTCTATATACGAGATTCTAAGGAATACACACACACACACACACACACACACACACAAAACTATTGGAACAACAAAGTTGCAGGATTACAAGATTAATATGCAAAAGTTACTTGCAATAAACAATACAAAATGTAATTAAAACACAATTCTATTGACAATAACATTAAAATAATAAGACATGGGAATAAATTCAACAAAAAAGTACAAAATTTGTACAATGAAATGCTTCAAAATAGTGATGAAATAAGTTAGAAAAGATCTAAATAAGTGGAGAAAACCCCATAATCACAGATTGGAAAAATTAACACTGTTAAAATGACAATACTGAGATCCAACATGGCGGCGGGCACAGAGAGATCAAGTCTCTGACCTCTTCAGCTACGCGGGCATAGGGAGTTGTAAACTGTCTAAATGCTGTTTGCTCAGGATCACTAGGCAATGCTGAGCTGACGTGGATCTGCGGCAAACAGTCTGGGCCTCTCAGAACACACACCGAGCCCGGATCGGCTGAATTCAAGCTCCTATTCACCTTCTTCTCCCAGACAAACTGCTGTGACTCAGCACTAAATGATCCCGCCGAGACAACTGGTTGGCCCTTCTGAACCTGGGGAGGTTAATACCAACCGAGCCTTCATAGGCAGTGGCCACAGGATTGAGATGGAGCTTGGGAGAGCCAGTCAGGACCCACCCATTGCATTGGTCACCCAGCAAAGGGAACGAAATGTCGCCATTTGCATGGGATACCACCATGACAGAGATCTGACGTCACCAGAATGTGGCGGAGAAAATAACTTCATTGAAACTGGCAGCGGCAGTGACTTCTTCCCTTCCCTTCTAATACCTTTCCTCCCAAGCATCAAATAAATTTATAGGAGTAAACAGTAACTCAGCAGTCAAACAGAACAAGAAGTAACATGAGCAGCATGAAAAAGCAAGGAAGAAAAGGAGTACAAACAATGCAGGACAGCCTAAATATTCAGGAGGACCTAGAGTCATCAGAAACATGGTCATATAAAGAACTCAAGGAATACCTTAGACAGATGGAATGGAACCTTAAGGAGGATACGAGACAACAAATTCAAACAGTGGAAGAACACACTGAAAATGAATTACATAAACAGATATAAGAAGCAAATAAGCATCTTTATCAGGAGATAGAGATTATTAAAAAATCAAACAATAATTCTAGAAATGAAAGAAACTATAAACCAAATTAAAAACTCAAATGAGAGTATCACTAACAGAGTGGAGCAAGTAGAAGCCAGAACGTCAGATAATGAAGACAGAATATATCATCTTGAAAAGAGTCTAGCCAACTCAGAAAGGCTGGTAAAAAATCACAAGAAAAACATCCAAGAGATATGGGATAACATTAAAAAACCAAACTTATGAGTCATTGGGATAGAGGAAGGTATAGAGGTTCAAACCAAGGGAATCAGCAACCTGCTGGATGAAATAATTATAGAAAACTTTCCAGAAATAAAAAAGGAAACAGATATACAAATTGTCGATGCATGCAGGACACCGATCATACAAAATCACAGTAGATCAATGCCAAGACACATTGTTATGAAGATATCCAACATACAGAACAAAGAGATTTTTAAGTAAGTCCCATTTGTTGATTCTAGTTATTAACTCTTGTGCTATGGGTGTCCTATTAAGGAATTTGGAGCCCAACCCCACAATATGTAGATCAGAGCCAACTTTTTCTTCTATCAGATGCAGAGTCTCTGATTTGATATCAAGCTCCTTGATCCATTTTGAGTTAACTTTTGTGCATGGCGAGAGGAGGGGATTCAGTTTCATTTTGTTGCATATGGATTTCCAGTTTTCCCAACAACATTTGTTGAAGATGCTATCCTTCCTCCATTGCAAAGCAGTATGGAGATTCCTGGGAAAGCTGGGAATGGAACCACCATTTGACCCAGCTATTGCCCTTCTCGGACTATTCCCTGAAGATCTTAAAAGAGCGTACTACAGGGATACTGCCACAACGATGTTCATAGCAGCACAATTCACAATAGCTAGACTGTGAAACCAACCTAGATGCCCTTCAATAGATGAATGGATTAAAAAAATGGGACATTTATACACCATGGAGTATTACGCAGCACTAAAAAATGACAAAATCATGGAATTTGCAGGGAAATGGATGGCATTAGAGCAGATTATGCTAAGTGAAGCTAGCCAATCCCTAGAAAACAAATGCCAAATGTCTTCTTTGATATAAGGAGAGCAACTAAGAACAGAGCAGGGAGGAAGAGCAGGAGGAAAAGATTAACATTAAACAGAGACATGAGGTGGGAGGGAAAGGGAGAGAAAAGGAAAATTGCATGGAAATGGAAGGAGACCCTCATTGTTATACAAAATTACATATAAGAGGTTGTGAGGGGAATGGGAAAAAAACAAAGAGAGAAATGAATTACAGTAGATGGGGTAGAGAGAGAAGATGGGAGGGGAGGGGAGGGGGGATAGTAGAGGATAGGAAAGGTAGCAGAATACAACAGTTACTATTATGGTATTATGTAAAAATGTGGATGTGTAACCAATGTGATTCTGCAATCTGTAGCTGGGGTAAAAAGGGAGTTCATAACCCACTTGAATCTAATGTATGAAATATGATATGTCAAGAGCTTTGTAATGTTTTGAACAACCAATAAAAATAAAAATAAAAATAAAATGACAATACTTCCCAAAATAATCTACAAATTCAACCTGATACTTGGTGTTACAGCTTAACTCTTTATAGAAATTGACAAACATTCTAAAATTCAGCTGAAATTTTGAAATTGGGGGATTTTATGTGTCATGGGGACCTAAAATTGCTAAAATAACTCTAAATAAAGAAAACAGTAGAAAGATTCAACTTTTGAATTACAAGACTTACAGAACAACAGTAAACAAGATACTGTCTTACTGACACAAAGACAGGCTTTGTGTATATCTTGAATAGAATTCAAAGCCAAAAAAGAAACCCACGTACATATGATCAATCTTTTTTTTTTTTTAACATGGATGCCTATACCATTGAATGTGGGGAGAAAATTTCTTTAAACAAATGGTTCTGGGAAAACTGGATACTATATGCAAAATAATGTAGTTTAATCCTCATCTCACTACAGACAAAAAGGTAACTTAATATAGATTTTAAAAAATTTAAATATAAGAATTAAAATGAGAAAATATATAGGTACATATTCATGATCTTGAATTTAGCAAAGAATTCTTTGATTATATAAGCAAAATGCAGATAAATTATACTTTCTCAAAATTTAAAACGTCTTGTCCTAAAGTAAAGACTAATAAGAAAGTGTAAATACAACCCAAACAAGAGGAGAGAATATTTACAAATAATATTTCCAATAAGGGCTTCTATATAGAATATGAAAACAACTCAAAAATTGGTAATGTGGTATTGCTGGAACATATGGTTGTTCTATTTTTAATTTTTTGAGGAACCTCCATACTGTTTTCCCTAGTGGATGTACCATTTTACATTCCTACCAACAGTGAAGAACTGTTCTAATTTATGTACATCCTCACCGACACTATTAAGTGTTCTTATCACAAAACAAAAATAAAGAGACATAGGAAACTTATGATTGTGGATATGCCTATAACATTAATCTATTACCTTGATTATGGAGATGCTATCACAGGTGTTTACGTTATATCCAAACATACAAAATTATACACATTAAATATGTGTAATTGAGAATCCCAGATGATGAGACAGAGGTAACTGCCTGCTCCTTCATGGGATAGAACCAAAAACAACAGGTGCATGGAACAGCACTGGAATTTGACAGCAAAGAGTTGAGACCTGGTAAAATCCAGACACTTGGGATAACAGGAGAGTAAGGGAAACAGAGTAACCCAGCACCTATTATGGAGCACTATGTTTTGATGAGGGGCAGTTTCCTCTTGGCAGTGGTATAAAAGAAAGAGTGAGAGTCTCAGTCAGCACTTTTTGCACAGAAGTTTTAGATATAAAGTCCAAATGGATGTGAAATATATGGTCTGCACGGCAAATGGGATTCAGAGGAGTTCCCAGCAAATTCTCAGACACCTGATGGCCAGGAGCCATCTTGTGAAGGTTCCTATTGTCTGAGTTTGTGCTTTTTGCAGGGTCAGGAACATTTGCATCATTTTCTCATCTCCTAGAAACACTCCACTGTTTGAACATGTGGCTGCCTCACAAGGAAATCTTGGCAGGGGGATTGACTCTGATGCAAATGTTCTGAGAGCTCTATGCTGTGGGAAATGTGGGCTGCGACATGTAGGGGAGTGGAAAGTTCCACTGCCTAGAATCTGGGGCTCAAGGAACCTTTCCTCTGAGACCATGATCATTACATCAGTTGCATGTGGTTTCCTACACTTTCCATGACTGAGAAAGCAGAACTGAGGAAGGCAGATCACATTCTGCCCCCACTTTGCAGTTCAATTGTCCCTCACACCCTCAGAAGCATCCATGGACTCACTGCAATATGTATGTTTACCTAAAAATCTCTGGAGAGAATTTTTGCCAAGTACTTCCTAAATTTCATGCTATCTCCTTTCAACAGCTGAGACAAATTGCAAGTAGCTTCAGCCAGTAGATACCTGTCAGGTATCACAACTAGGAATCTGGGGGCAAGGTGAAAAAAACCCTCAGAATCGCCTCAACCATAGGGATCACAACCTAAAAAGACCTGGAGAAAAGCTTTACTCAGCTTAGGTGCCATCTCATTTAAGAACCTCAGCTGGAAAGTAGCAGGATACAAAATTAACATACAAAAATCAGTAACTTTTCTGTATGCCAATAATGATTCCACAGAAAAACAAAAATATCAGGAAAACAATTCGAAGTGGCTTAAAAAACACCTAGGAATAACACCAAGGATGTTAAAGATCTCTGCAATGAAAATTACAACACTGAAGAAAGAAATTGAAGAAGATACTAGATAATGGAAAGCCATACTGTATTCATGGATATGTAGAATTAATACTATTAAAATAGCCACATTACCAAAAGCAATACATTGACTGGTGCAATGTCCATCAAAATTCCAATGACATTCTTCACAGAACTAGAAAAAGCAATCCCAAAATTCATGTAGAACAACAAAAACCCCACAATATCTCAAACAATCTTGAGCAAAAAAAGGAATGTTGGAGATATTATAATATCCAATTTCAAAGTATACTACAGATCCACAGTAAGCAAAACAGTATGGAACTGGCATAAAAACAAACATATAGATCATTGGAATAGCATAGAAGACACAAAGACAAACCCATTTAGATACAGTCATTTGATCTTTGACAAAGGTGTGAAAAACACACTTGGCAGAAGACAGCCGCTTTAACAAATGCTGCTTGAAAAATTGGATATCCTTATGTAGAAGAATGAAACTAATATAAAAGTCACCTAAAAAATGGATCTCAGCATGGGACTAGAAAACCTGGAACTTGCTTGAAAAAAAAAAACAGTGGAAACACTCCAACATATAGGCACAGATGATGTCTTCCCCATGACTCTTATAGCTCAGGAAATAATTGATAAATGAGATTAAAAAGTTTCTATACAGCAAAGGAAACAATCAAAGAGTGAAGAGATAGCCTACCAAGTGGGAGAAAATATTTGCCTGATAGTCTTCTGGCAGAAGATTAATACCCAGTATATATAAAGAATTTTAAAAGAACAATATTTTAAAAATAAGTAGGCAAATTATCTTAAAAGGCATTTCTTGAAAGAAGAAACACAAATGGACAAAAAATGTGAAAAATATTCAGCATTCTTAGCAATCAGGGACTTGTGAATCAAAACTACACTGAGAATTCAACTGATTCCAGTTAGAAAGGCAATTATCAAGAATACAAATAATAATAATTGCTGATGAGGATGCAGGAAAAAGAAAGCCTTATACACCATTGGGGAAATTTAACTTGGTAAGACTATTATGAAAATTAGTATGAGGTTCCTCAAAAAACTAAAAATTGAACTACCATGTGATGCAGCTATACCACTCCTTAGTATTTCTCCAAAAGAATTAAAGTAATCATATTTTAGTGATACATCCATACCCATGTAGAGTACACAATTCATAATATCCAAATTGTGGAATCAGCCTAAGTGTCTGTCAGCAGATGAATGAATAAAGAAAATATGAAATATATACAATAGACTTTTTAATCAGTCATAATGAACACAAAATTATGTCCTCCACAGGAAAATGGATGGAACTTGAGAGCATTATATTAAGTGAAATAAGCTGAACTCAGAAAGTCAAGGGTCATATGTTTTCTTTCATATGCAGAAACTATAGAAGAAAAATAAATAAATAAAAAGGGGACCTGATGAAATTAGAAGGGAAATCAGTAGAGAACAGGAAGAAGAGCAGGGGATAGGAGAAGTGGATGGAAAGAATTTGGTCAAATGAGAATGAAATTGGCCAAATTATGTTATGTGTATGTACAAATATATCACAATGGATCCCACTATTATGTATAATTATAATATACCATTAAAAGTTAATTAAAAGAAATGTGGTATATAGCCACAAAGGAGTTTTATTGAGCCATAAAGAAGAATGAATTTATGCCATTTGCAGGAAAATGGATGGAACTAGAGGCCATATGCTAAGTAAGATCATCCAGTCTCAGAAACACAAGTGTCACATGTTTTCTTTCATATGTAGAAGCTGGAGAGAAATAAAAATAAAGATGTCATGAAAGTAGAGGAAAGACCATTGAGGGATAAGATAGGTATATGTGGGAGGATAAAGGAAGATAATAGGGAGTGATGCTGATCAATTGTGTTATGTGCATGTACGAGTATGTCACAATGAAATTCACCACGCTGTATAATTAATACAAAAAATAAAAAAGCAGAAAATCTCAACTGAAAGGAAAAATATTTTTGTTTTTTTAAATTTTAAAACAATTGTTTTTTCTTTTTTATTCTTTTCTTTTTCCTGTTATTGTGGGTTTTTTCTTTTTGCAATACTGGAAATCAGAGTCAAGGCTTCATGTGTGTTGGGCAGGTACTCTACCACTGAACTACATTTCCAGCCCAGCTGAAAGAATTATAGCCAGTTCCAGTCATGACACAGTCTTGGTTGAACCTTGATGGGCACTTCAATTTAAACAGTAGGGGTATAAAACTCCCAGCTTTTGACCTGTTCTCAGGCAAGCACATTTAATGGGAGTCTGAGGTTCCACACCTGGACACACACCCTCACAGTATCAGCAGAGAGAAATAACACAACTTTAGTTGAAAACATACCTATTTGGATCCTCTACATCATTTGCATCAGCTCCCTATCAGATTGTGCATTGTGACAACATTGGATGTGTGTGCCACATAGGGGGCCTGTGAATCTAATTCCTACCTCTCTCCATGAAACATCTGGATGCACAGAATTATCTAATCAAAGGACAGGAGCTTCAGGCTCTTTAAAAATCAGTATGAGAATTGTTTTCAAGGAGAAGAGCCAATATTGATGGAAACCCCCATCACCTAATAGAAGCTACCATTCCCATAGGAGTAATGACAGGGGATAAACCCCATATTCCATGCTGATTACATCACACCTTCCTAAATTACCAGAGTTTTCTCACTCTTGTGAGACCCACAGTGACAGTTGGTCTCTATGACTCCAATACAGTATGTACTATGCCTAATCCCTCTAATCTATCCAACGATGCTTCTGCATGATTACACTATACTGTTAAGTTGGAAATAAGTTTAACATTATACAACAAACCAGGATCAAAAGATATATCATCAAGAGAAACCACTTACTAAGAAGGTCATCACATGAAATCAGAAGAGAGGTTCATTGCAATGAGTGCACTAATCTCAACAAAGAAAAACAAAGAAAAAAAAGATAATATGATACTTCATGATGTTCATAACTGTAGTAACATTCTAAAGATATCAAAGTGAATGAAATGCCTGATAAAGAACTCAAAAGAATGATTGGGGGGAAGGGTACTGGGGATTGAACTCAGGAGCACTTGACCACTGAGCCACATCCCCAGCCCTATTTTGTATTTTATTTAGAGACAGGATCTCACTGAGTTGCTTAGTGCCTCACTTTTGCTGAGGATGGCTTTAAACCTGAGATCCTCCTGCCTCATCCTCCTGAGCCACAGGGTTTACAGGTCTACACCACTATGCCCAGCTCAAAGGAATGATATCCAAGAGAGTACAGATAAACAGTTGAGTGAAATAAGGAGGATAATGTGGGATATGAATGAGAAATTCAACCAAGAGATAGAGATATTGAAAAAGACTAAACAGAAATCTTGAAATGAAATGAAAAGTTCAATAAGAAATTCAGTAGAAAGCTTCAACAATAGACTAGATGAAGTGAAAGAAAGAATATCAGATTTTAAAGATAGATCTTTTGAAATATTACATTCAGGCAGGAAAAAAAGAAAATAACAAGGAATGAAGGGAGCAGTCAAGGTCTCTGGGACACCATTAAAAGATCAAATGTCTGCATGATCAGCATACCCAAAAGAGAAGAGTTAGAATGGCTATTATCAAAATAAAAAATAGCAAATCCTTGGATGTGAAACAAAGAGTAGCTCTTGTCCACTGTTGGTTGGAATGTAAATTTCCACTATGGAAAACAGTAAGAAAGTTCCTCAAAAACCTGAATATAGAATTATAATATGACCCAGATATACCACTCCTGGTATATAAGCAAAGGAAATGAAGTCAGCATACAAAAGAGATATCTGCATACCCATGCTTATTGTAGCAATATTCACAATAGCCAAGATATAGATTCAGTGTAAGTGACTGTCAAAAGATGAATGGAAAAAGAAAATATGGTACATATACACAAAGATACAAAGAATGAAATCCTGTCATTCTTAGGTGGATGAAAATGGATGAAACTGGAGGGCATCATGTTAAGCTAAATAAGCTAGACAAAGAAAAACAAGTATCACATATTTTCTCTCATATGTGGAAGCTAAAAAAATAGTCTGAAAGTAAAAGAGGAGTTATTAGGGACTGGGAAGGGGGCCAAAAGGAGGGGTAAAGGGGAGAGATGGAGAGTGTAGACGACATGATCAGCACACCATATGGGAATGTATGGAAATAACACAGTGAATCCCACTAATCTGTACAATTGTTATGTATTAATAACTAAAATGCAAATATTTGGTTCTTGCATATCAATTCCTCCCCAATAAATTCATTTTAAGAATTAAAGTAAAATTGAGTTTTTAAATGCATAAATTATGTGACTAGATATTTCTTCAAGATAGATTTAAAAATTGGTAAGAAGCCTATAAAAAAGGTGCACTCCATAATTAGTCATCAGTAAAACACAAATCAAAACAATCCTGGTGGTTGTGAAGACATTACTTCACAATCACTATTATATATAGTATCAAACACAAGATAATAGTATGTGTTGGTGGGGATTTGGAGAAATCAGAACCTTCATACAATGCTGGTGGGGATTTAAAATGATGCAACCACTTTGAAAAACAGCCTGCTAATTCCTCAAATGATTAAATATAGAGTCATCTTTGTTACTCAGCAATTCTACTCATAGCTATATATCCAAGAAAAATGAAAATATAGTTCCACATAAAAATGTGTACACAATGGTTATAACAGCATTTTTCATAATATCCAAAAGGTGGAGCCAATGTAAATATCCATCAATAAGTGAATGAATGAATAAACACAATGTGTTGTATCCATTCAATGGAATATTATTCAGTTATGTAAAGGAATGGAATGCTGATACATGCTGCAACTTGGATGAACCTAAACATATTAGGCTATGTGAAAGAGGCCAGTCAGGGAAGTCCACATATTATGTAATTCCATTCATATGAAAGTTCAGAACAGGTAAATATAGAGAAACAGCAAGTAGATTATGCTGTGACCTGAACAACTGAACCCTAGATACCAGTGAGCAGCAATGGGGGATTTAGAAAGACACAAAAACACTAATAGAGAGAAAGCTGGGACCAGGTGGGAGACCAAATTCTGATGGAGCAACAGTGACCCAGAGCTAGGGTGGCATGTTTATTATGTAGGGTCTCACAATCAGGAAGTTAGCACACACTGTTGTTTGTACACTAAAAAGTTACAGAACTAGAAACACTTTTGTAGCTCTTTTACTGTGTGCTAGGAACAACCTGTTATTATCCGGCTGTGCCAGGAAGCCCATTGTCCAGAGTTTCTGCAAAGCAGACAGACTTGAGGGTTGCAGTGCTTGCAAGATATTGTGGTTATCTTGTTATGCTCAGAATTCTGTACCCCCAGCAGTTGGTGTCTGGGTTCAAGGTCAAAACTGTTGTTATTCTGTACCTTTGCACAGAACTTCCTCAGGCAGGACATTACCACAGCTCCTGGGCAATCTCATCCTGTACCTTTGCCCAGAAAGTTCTCAGGACAAAGCACAGCCACAGCTCTAAGGCAGTCAAAGACCATGATCCAAGTCATTTCTCTCCATAAGATTAGGAGTTGCCATGTATAACTACATGACAATTTCTATATCATTTAAAACCAGAAGAATGAGAAGTTATACTCCATTTATCTATGATGTATCAAATGCAGTCTACTGCCATGTATAACTGATTAGAACAAATAAAAAAAAGATAAGGAATTACTTAAAACAGGGCTGGAGGAATGTGTAGGTATAGGTAAAGGCTATAGGGATTCTTTTTTTTTGGTAATAAAAATATTCTAAAATTGAATGTGGTGCTAGTTGTACATGTCTATGAATATACTAAAATGTATTGCTTGTATACTTTAAATGGGTGGATTGTATGATATGTAAGTTGTATCTTGATAAAGCTGTTTAGAAGAAAACAGAAAGAAAATTCAGTCTTATAAATTTCTCTTTGTTGAATTAACTGTTCAAATTCTAAATAAATTCTCTAAGAACAGCCTTTTCTGTGGAGTTAAAAAAAAGTTGAAGAGACACAAGAATAATTTAAAATTTATTCATTCATTTTACAAAAAGCATTCAGAACCGTATACACCAGCTAGAAAATTAATAAACATGGCAATGAAAATCCTGCTCTCAAGGAGTCTGCATTCCTTTTGTTTGTCTAGCATGATCTTTTATATTGTTTCCTAAGTGCCAAGCACTGTTCTAAAAACAAATATTAACTCCTTTAATCATCACAAAATCCTATGAACTATTATTGTTCCCATTTTACATATGATAATGCAGCTGAAGTATGGAAAGGTAATGCACCCATGTTTCTAAAGCTAGTTATTTCTGGATGATATCATCTATGCCATAGCTTTGATTTTACCAATGGTTCTTGCTTCATATAATATTGCCACATCTCTCTTTGCATTCCATATTTAGACATCTTCACTCAAATATCTCTCAAACTCAACACTCCCCAAACTGAACTGTTAGCTCTCCTTCCTACCTGCTTTTCCTCTTATATTGTGAACATTAGTGAACATAACCATTTAGTCACTTTCACCTACACCTTGTATTTCACACTTCTTGCTCCATGTCTGTATCATTATTACCACTCAAGACAATTAAGTGTCAAGTGTGGCACTACTGTCTTTCAATATCTCAGATCTGTTTAGTCTTATCTATCTTTACTGATATGCCTAGATTTCCACATCATCTAGTCTACTTCAGCAGTCTTCCAATGAGTCTCACTGTCTTCCAACACAGTTTACACAACACTACCAGAATTATCTTTCTCAAAACAAAATTAGTGGCTATTCACTACTATTACCACAAAGTCTAAGTTCTTAGTATAGTGACCAAGGCTTTTCATTATCTAACCTATGCCTAAATCTGTGACCTAATTATTTAACCCATTGTCTATACCTCAGGGGCTGAAGCAGTGCTGAGCTGCTTATGGTTTCCCAATCTAAGAAGGAAATTTCATATCTCTTAGTACATACTTCTACTTCTCTATTATTTTCCTTCCTACCTTCTAACATGCTTCCTGGTAAGCACCCACTTATCTTAAATACTTAGCTCAAACATTACCTCCTTGACTGCCCTTACTTGATAACCTGTCATCTCTAGTAGAACCGATCAGTCTCTCCTCTATCTCTGATTATTGTTGGTGTGTTAGTAAGTTTTTTCTTTTTTTTTTCTGTTGTGCTCCATAAGAAGACCTTAGAGGGTCTTGCTCAAGTTAGCATAAGTTCAGTCCATGGTCAGCCAATTCCATTGCTCTGGAACTGAGTTGAGGCAGAACATCATGGCAGAAGCATATGGCAGAGGAAAGCTTCTCAGCTCACGGCAGCCAGGAAGCACATCAAGAGCACACACGATGAGCCAGGAACAAAGTATAATCCCCAAGGGTAGACCTCCCCTTTCCCCCATGACCTACACCCTTCAGCCACACCCTACCTGCTTAGTTACCACCCAGTAGTTCTTTCAAATTATTAATCTATCACATTAATCCAACACATTAATCCACTGATAAGGTTATAACTGTAATAATCTAATCATTTCACCACTGAATATTCCTGCATTTTCTGACATGAACTTTTGGGAGACAGCTTATATCCAAACCATAACACTGATATTCTTATCAAAGTATCTTAACACTTTTTTTCCATGAGCTCTTTTAAATGTCTGTATTTCCTGAATAAATCATAATAACATTGAAGTTAGGAACCTAGACTTAATTATTTCTGAATATTGAACTACTGACATATTTTAAAATTATTTTTTATTTGTTGTTTTTAGATAGACATGACAGTAGGGTATATTTTGACAGTATATAGTCAATGTATATTTATTTACTAAGTGAGTACATGAATAAATGAATGAATAGATCAAGTAATTTGAATTTTCTGGAAACCTGAGCTCTATGTAGTGTTCACTGTCCCACATCTCTACAAGCTGTGCTGAGTGCATAGGTTTTTATCAAGTCATGTTCCTCCTCAGGAATAATAACATAATAATGTCCCTGACCTGAATACATCAAATAACTACATGACAAATAATGTCCATAATATTAATTGCTATTTGTTGTGTTTATTATGTTCTAGGCACATTGCTTATCACCTTCCTTGTAAGTTATTTCATTTTTCAAGATTGTTTCCTAATCTGATCATATGAAGGTGCTATTGCCTATTTCATAAGTCTGATGTGAAATTAAGTGAGGTAATATGTACATCTATGAATTTTCATTCTCCAAAATAATGAAATAAAGCACAATATGTTCAATCTAAAATTTAGATCTAATCATGAGTTCTATAGATTTGCTATGGTTCCATTAAAACTGTGTGTTTAACATAATACCATGAACTGGTAAGTTTCTTTATATCTTCAAGTGTCTTTTACACTGAATATAAACTTTGGTCCTTACATCACTTGTGGGCAGTATTTAAGATAGCGATTACTGTTCATTATTTCATAAACAGGAAGAAATTGATGGATGAAGTTAACTATAATCATAGGCAAGTTTGTGACAGAGCCAAGACTAGAACCCAGATCTCCCTGTAGGGCTTTTGCATTTTTAGGTTGAGGTCATCTGGGATAATCTCAGATTCTAAAACAGTATCATTCAAAATAGGTGAGCACATTTCTTATAACTCTCTTGTGTCAAACTCAAAAAGTTTTTGAACCTAATTCCCATGGCTCATCTCCTGTTTGCTTAGAACCTTTTTTTCCCCATTGTTTACAAGCCTTCAAAGTTTTTCCACTCTCATCTTGAGGAAGTATTCTACATTTTCCCCACTGTTTACGATTATTATGTCATTATGGGGCCAGAAGTTTCAGGTGAAGTTAACTGCCAAATCGGCCAACTTCTTAACAATGCCCAGTGTGGCATCTTTGAGGGTTGGCAAGAAATAGTTTTTAATTGCTCAACTTTGAGCAGTACACTGAGACTAATCATGCCCCTAGAGCCTGGAGGATCTCTGAGATACAAAGCTATTAGAAATGTTCTGCTTGTCTGGGACCAACTCAAAGCAACACAGGGAGAAAGAACATTTTCCAACTTAAGATAGGAACACCATTTTTCAATGTCGAGACAAATTTCCTAAGAAATTTTCTTAAAGGTGATTGTGAAATGTTCGACTGCTCAATCCTCTCCAATACCCCATCACTTCTTTTTTTCTGCCAATCTGTGGCTCTTAATACATGGCCCAGGCCTACCTCATAATACAATGAAAAGCAAGATGGCAGAACTTTCACTTGCAATATTAATATTGTGAATTTATGCATAACTCCATACATGTACCCAAAGACAAGGAATAAAAAGGAATTACTTAGATCATATGTAAACCTCTGAAATAAACTATGTGCTCTCTGTTTTGCTTGTCATCTATGAATTTTTTTAAAGTGCACTGGAAACAAGAGTTACTAAATGGGGTCTTCCGCTAATCACAATCTTTCCATAGAAGTGAAATGTATTTCCATTAGCTCAGGCCCCAAGTGCTGAATCTTTCCTTTTGACTGCAATTCCTGCTACTCAGTGTCCTAAGACCTTCATTTGACTATTAAGGTCCATCCTTTCACTAGGTTACAGAACTCATTAATGTTTCTCTTTTCACCTTAACCCAGATTTGCCCAGGCACATTTTTTCACTAGGCTTAAGATAATTTCTTTAGTTGATATCCACATATAAGAATTATTTTTATGACCTCCTTACAAAAGAAATGCTAGAAACAGTTTATCTAGATTCAAGAATGCCATAACTAGAATGGGCTTCAGAAATGGTCTGTATGGCAAAAGAAACAGGCTCAGAAAATTGCAATGACTTGCTCAAAGCCAGACACCTTGTGGCCAATTTTATTTTATTTATTTTTTAGTATTAGTTGTTCAAAACATTACAAAGCTCTTGACATATCATCTTTCATACATTTGATTCAAGTGAGTTATGAACTCCCATTTTTACCCCAAATACAGATTGCAGAATCACATTGGTTACACATCCACGTTTTTACCTATTGCCATACTAGTGACTGTTGTATTCTGTTGCCCTTCCTATCCTCTACTATCCCCCTCCCCTCCCCTCCCCTCCCATCTTCTCTCTCTACCCCATCTACTGTAATTCATTTCTCTCTCTTGTTTTTTCCCCTTTCCTCTCACATCGTCTTATATGTAATTTTGTATAACCATGAGGGTCTCCTTCCATTTCCATGCAATTTCCCTTCTCTCTCCCCTTCCCTCCCACCTCTCATCCCTGTTTAATGTTAATCTTCTTCTCAAGCTCTTCCTCCCTACTCTGTTCTTAGTTGCCCTCCTTATATCAAAGAAAACATTTGGCATTTGTTTTTTAGGGATTGGCTAGCTTCACTTAGCATAATCTGCTCTAATGCCATCCATTTCCCTGCAAATTCCATGATTTTGTCATTTCTTAGTGCTGCGTAATACCCCATGGTGTATAAATGTCCCATTTTTTTAATCCATTCATCTATTGAAGGGCATCTAGGTTGGTTCCACAGTCTAGCTATTGTGAATTGTGCTGCTATGAACATCGTTGTGGCAGTATCCCTGTAGTATGCTCTTTTAATATCTTCAGGGAATAGTCCGAGAAGGGCAATAGCTGGGTCAAATGGTGGTTCCATTCCCAGCTTTCCCAGGAATCTCCATACTACTTTCCAAAGTGGCTTCTGGCTAATTTTTTAAAAATGACATATTAGAGATGCATTTAGTGGCCATAATGCTAACTAAAGCTAAATTATCCTCAGAAAAACAGATATGATATTCTAAATATTAATGTATTTTGATTGACAGTTAACTGAGCTTCATCTAAAGATAGATACCCATATCATGCCACTTTGAGTTAGACCTGGACAAAATCTTAGTACATAGAATAACTGAACCATAGTCCTCAAGGCAAGCATCAAGCAAAAGATCATATGGATAATTTCTCAAAAGGCACTGGTTTGGAATTAAGAAGATCTAAGTTTCCTAGCCATCTCTGGTTCTAATTAATTTGTGATCTTTGACAAATTAACTTGATTGCTTTAGGCCTCCATTTTCTCATCTATAAAATGTAGATACCAATTTATGTGAAGGTTTTTGGGAAAGTAAAAATAACTATCATACTAATACTTATTGAGATTCTCCATGCCCTCACTGCTCTGAGCATTTTACATGTATTTACTCATTTTATAAACAAGAAAAATTAGGTCCAGACTCTTCAGATTACTTCAGAAAGTTTACAGAAGTAGTAAGGCTCCTTAATCATTCCCCCAACTGTCTCCCATTACCTTATATTGTATATACTGCCACTATCACTAAATATTAAAGAAGTAAAACAATGATCTGTCCTCAGGATACCTGTGGTATAACTCAAGCATCAGATAACATAGAAATATGAAAAAATTGTGAACTAGGCTGAGCCTTAAAACTTGATTGGTAGGTTTTGTTTTACAAATTATTAGAACATCAGAAGTATTGGTTCAGAAGGACTAGGAGTGAGAACAAGGGTATTCATGAAGCCACATAGGAACTACCTTCACTTTAATGGAGAGTTCATGTTGAGGAGCCATGTAGACAGAAGAGGATATGTAAATCAATAACAAATCCTGCAGTACTGCATAGTACTTATCACAGGTGCATATTTATAATCTTTTTCGGTGAATATCAGTTTCCTGCACCAAACAGTAAGCTCCCTGAAAGTAGAAAGCATGTCTAGAATCTTTTTTGTGCCATTGTATCTTCAGTGTCAAACACATTGCCTGACATATCATGGGTGTTCCTAAAATATTTGTTGAGTAAATGTATTCATATATGAATGGATGAACAAATGTTAACTAACAGATGAAGCATTGTTATAGTTGACCTTGTGTGTCAGGTAAGGAAACATAGTCTTGATACAGTTGAAAAAAGAGCCCATAGAGGCAGTTTGAGCAGGCTGGGGTAGAGAAAGTGGGGCCAGAAAGGCAAACATAAGGGCTATTTCAACGTGGAGATCAATAACACATGCACTCTCTGTTGTGCACTCTCTATCCCAGCTGTCTCCTGATAGACATTTCTCGACCAGCTGCAGGCTCTGTCATGACACCAATTTCATACAGAAAGAATGTGAAAAAACTATGGACCAAAATAAAAAAGAATTATTTCTCAGTTCTCTGGCAAACCTAGCAGTGATATATGAAAGTCCCATGGACTCAAAGGTCTCTTTTCTCTATATTTGTTTTCCCCTACACAAAGTGCCACTTTTTTTTCCAAACAGTTCTGATTTGGCAAATTTTAATTGCCTGTTTGGGATGAGGTCCCTGAAGCTCTTCGAAGTTAATTATTTCTTTCTGGTGAAGATCAGAAACTTTGAACTCTACTCATGAGATAAATGATCTGGTAGCACTTTGGAACTTCAACTTATTTAAGTTACTGTGCAGCTCATCAACTTACTCCCTACATTTGGAATTGAATCTGGAAGAGAATTGGACCCCAGACATTATGTGAAAGCCAAAGATGTAAGATTTATAGATTTAGTGCTGAGCAAAACATGCTTCCAGAGATAGAAGCTTGGTGACAGCCTCTAGATAAACATATAGATCCATGGATTTGGGAATCAATGGAGAAAAGAGGAGATGTGGCCCAGTTTCTATAAACCAAACTGCTCAATGAAGGGCAGGTTCTAGTCAGTTATATATTCTGGAAAATTGAGCAATAACCAAAAGACATTTTTGGTTTCAGTATTTGTGTCATGTTTTCAAAATGCTTCAGACCACTTCCCAGTGTTGGTGGGCAGACAGACTACCATTAGATCTTTTTTTCTGACCATGGAATAGCAGGAACTTGGGATATCAGATTGTATATTTTCACTGTCCAGCACAGTGGGGGAGAAAAAAATAGGAAACTGGGTTGGTTATGCATGGAGCCCAGCACTTCTCCTAGAAGTCATCGAATTTGGCTTAAAGACCTGGGTGCAAAATATTTGGTTATTGTCTCCATGCTTTATAAAGAAAGTGACAATTGGGTTTAGTTGGGCTCCAGGTCACCAAGACAAAATAATATATAAACATTATCAAGAGGTAAAAGATACCTTAATCTAAAGGCTTAATGCAGAGCATTCAAGTGACCTCCATCTTCTCCACATTTTATAACTTTTTAGGGGAGATTGAATGAGGCTTCATATGAGTCAAATGTCATTGAAAGAAGTGTTTGCCCAAGAACTTAAATAATTTAATTAGACACCATTACCAAGGGCAGGAAATCAAAGGGTTAGAGATTTGACCTAATCTAAAAGAATTTTCTATCCTCAGAGATTTACAGGCATTTAGGAGTTTCCAGGGAGATTATCAGAGTACCAAACCTGGCAAGTCTTGGAGAATTATTCTTCTGAGCAGTCCTATTCTAATCCATTTACTAGCGCTTGAGAGAATCCTTCAATGGTGAGTGGATTGTTATGGACAAGACTCTAGTTTCTTTTCTTTTTCTCCCTATCTCCGTTTTGTGGGGTTTCTAATCATCTATCTGGCATGGGCAATCTCTATGGAGGCAAATGGAAGCCATTAGTTAAAGGAAATTAACCTGTTTAAAGAATTGCAGGTAATAGGACTAAGACAGGAAACATATTGCACCCAGTTTCCAGGAATATTTTAATGGTCATTCTGGGATGAGACACTCAGCACTGTCTTTGGAAGGCAGGTCTAGACTTAATGAAAAATATGTTCCTAAATTAGATACTGAGTAGTCTTTAAGTGTGAGAGAAAAATTGTCATTAATTTTAGTTCCATAGGTCCAAGCATTGTATTAATGGGGGCAAGGTCATGGGTTCAATCCCAACCTCTGCCAGTAATCTTAACACCATTTAAAAACAAGTCTGTCTCACAGCCATAGTCAAATGGTTCATCAATTCTTTCTACTAGGTTCATGAGAGACTGAGCAATAGATTCTTTGTAAGCCCTCCTTCAATATTGGAAAAAAATACATGCTGTGGTTTATTGGAAATGATAGATTCACATGAGGAGGGAAAAACATATATATATATCTCAATATTTAATATTTAACATCAGAATCAGTGCATTTTATGGAGTTCCAAGAGAACGATAGAATAATAATCTGCTCTCCACATCTATGGAAAAACCAGTTCATCCTCCCATCTGTAGCCTGCCAATCACTTTTCAGTTATTGAAGTGTAAATAGCCAATGTGTATATAATTGGTAGATAAACATACTGCCAATTATTTTTTTAAATGTGAAGATATGACTGTACCAACTTAAAATATAGGTAGCAAAGCATTGTTTCATGTAGCCATTTGATTCATATCTTTCTGCATTTTTGTTCTGTAAAGATGATTTTCTCAATCTTTACTTGCAAAGATAGTAGCAGTGCAAGGCAAAACCTCTTTCTCAAGGTTCTCTGATAAATGCAGGCAAAAGCAGCAGTAAGGCTCTTAAGCTCTGAGGACACTCCTGTGAGGGCAAGTCACCACCTCCTCCATTTCTTGTACTTGTTTGCATCTTCACTATTAGCAAACACTTTCATTTCATGGATCTAACTTTCTTATGTATTTAGCTTGTCTGAGAAGCTGAGCAAGATAGGGAATGAGACATAGGTACAAGTTTAGTGGGAGGCCAAGGCATAGCAGGGGGCACTTATGAGATCTTTCCTAAAGACTTTTTTCTTATTTCCCTCTGTCTATGCCACAGGCTCTGCTACTGTTTCCTAAAGACTTATAAAGACAAGTGAGTGTACCACCTCAGAGGTGGTTAGAGAAGCTCCATTCCTTAACACACTCCTTTTACAGCCCATATGCCTCTCCAACAAAGGAGGACAATGTAATGCATTCCTTTGCTCTGAGAAGTAAGGATTTTTTTTCCCCATTTCATCTGAGAGAAGTGAGAAAATCCTACATTATTAGAGTTAGAAGGACTCTTGGAGATCATTTGGTTGAGCCAGATTGCAAATAAAAATTTAGGTCAAGTGAGGGGAATAAACTTGCCTACAGACATAGTCAGTGAGTACTGGAGGCTTCAAGGAGCGGGGGTTAGAAAGAGAAAAGAAAATTAGTTGTATGAAGGTATATGTGTGTGTGTGCATATATTTTTTCAGGGGTTCTTGGCATATAAACAACAATGTCAAAGGAAAAAGAAAGAGAGGTTTTCTTTCAATATGGAACTGTTAAAATACTCCATTCACATACTTATTTGGCAAATACTTACTGGTCACCTATTTTGTATCAGGCACCATTCTAGGTTCAGGGCATATAGCAATGAACAAACAAACACATTTTCTAAGGTCACTGAGCATACATTCTAGTTGAGAGAAATGATCAATACAAATACTTAATAGATAAGGTATACAGCATGCTAAAAGTAGTTATGTGAAGAAAATAAAGTAGAAATGAGGGATATAAAATATCAGACAATAGATATGAACTTCTAGACAGAATAGCCCAGGAAGAGCTCACTGAAAAAAAAATGCCTCCTGAATAAAGAGTCAAAAAGTAAGCAATGTAAAGATGTTGGGTTTCATAAATATGGAGAAACAGTTCTTTCATAACTGGAGCAGCAAGATCAAAAATTCTGAGGGCTGGGGTTGTAGCTCAGCAGTAGAGCGCTTGCCTAGTGCGGGTTGGGCACTGGGTTTGATCCTCAGCATCACATAAAAATAAAATAAAGGTGCTGAGGATCCAACCCAGGGCCCTGCACATGCTAGGCAAGTGCTCTACCGCTGAGTCACAATTCCAGCCCCACATAAAAAAAAAATAAATGAATGGAATAAAGGTATTGTGTCCAACTACAACTAAAAAAAAATAAATATTTTTTAAAAAAGAAAATAAAGGTATTGTGTTCACCTACAACTAAAAAAAAAATAAATACTAAAAAATTCCGAGAAATAGATATAGGTTGAGTGGGGAATACTGAGGTGACCATTGTGACCAGAGCAAAGTTGACCAAAGAAAGGATACTATGAATTGGGGTAAAAGAGTTGAGGGAGAGGCAAACTATGTAAGGCTAAATGGGTCATAGTAAAGAGACTGGTGTTTAACGAGATTGAAATGGGAAGCTATAGTTAACAATGTGGTACTGCAACTTAAAATTTTTGTTAGTAAGTAGATCTGATAAATGTTCTTATAGGAAGAGAGAGGGGAACTTTTAGAGGTGCTGGTTATACTTATGGCTTTCTCTCCTTTCTCTCTTCTTTCTTCTCTCTTTTCTCTCTCTGTGGTTTTGGGGACAGAAACAGGAGTTCATCAATGCTAGGCAATAGCTCTATCACTGAACTATACTTCTAGACTTATAACATTATTTATGTTGACTGTTTTATGAATGTGTACCTATCTTCAAACTTATGAAGATGTTCGCATTAAATATGTATACATTTTGTATATAAGTCATACCTCAATAGAAAAAAATATTTTGAATCGAGGAGAGACATGATTAGATTTATAGTTTAACTAATTCATTTTTAACTGAATGGGGACAAAGCCAGAAACAGGGAAACCAATAAAGATGTAACTGACAATATCCAGGTGAGTAATGACAATATCTTACAATAAAGGATGGCAATAAAGATGGCAAGAGGAGTAGTTAGGTTGTGGATAATCCTCAAGAATGCTTAGTAATTTATATATTCATTTAATATCTGTTTGATCCCTGTGATGTCCCCAAGTACTGTTCCAAGTGCCAGGGATATATCAGCAAACAAAATAAATGAGGTCCTTGTCCTCAATTGATTTACATTTGAGTGGGAGACAAATAATAATCAAATTACTAGTGTAATTTCGATATTTGGAAATGCTATAAGAAAAATAAAGAGAGATGGGGAAAAGACATTGATTATAGTGGGAAAGGAAAGTCTTTTCATGTAAGTTATCACTCAAGCCTTCCTCTCACCACACACCCATTCTTTTGGAAATGTCACATTACATTTTTCACATTCCTGAGGGCTCAACAATCACAGTGTAGAAAACATAGGAGACCCTAGAAATGTAACTTCAACTGAGGGTGTTAGCAGAGGGTTCTCACAGACCTCAAGGAATCCAGGAACTTCCCCCTTTATATAATATTTGTTCAAGCCAAAGAAATACTCTGTCAGGCATCATGGTAAATCCTGGCATGATGGGAAATGGAGATTGCATAATCAGGAGTGAGTCTGTTCATAAGAATAGACAAAATTTTACCTAGACATATCATCCATCAGAAGATCCCCTTTTGATTAAGATCAGTAACTCAAGATGACTGAGGTGCTATTGTGTCTATGCATTAGATTTGTCTTGGAAAATGGAGAATAAGTGAGAAAGCCAGGAAGATGGCCCTCCTTCTTTTGGGGGGGAAAAAATTATCCAAGAAGGCATCTGGCAGAGGATATTGTCATATAACTATTTTCAAATGCGTGAAGAACTTTCCATTTTCTTGGAGTCAAGGAGGGAATTTTTAGTTTTGCCTCTGTTCCCAATATAGATATCCCATTTATGTTTCATCTCTCTGACTAGGGCAAAGATAATGACCTTGCACACCATAGTTCTTTCCACCTTTCTCATACCCTCCATTTTTATTCTCATTCTTTTAGGTGAAACTAAGCAGCTCCATTGGCACCCATTCAATGAAGAGTAGCAAAAAGGACAGATGGCCAAGGCCAATGACACAGCGGAGTTTGTTTTTTTTCTCATTGGCATCTCTAACTATCCTGAGTGGAGAGACACATTTTTCACCATGCTGCTGATAACTTACCTCTGCACGTTGTTGGGGAATGGACTTATCATCTTTCTAATCCACTTTGATCCCCACCTCCACACTCCAATGTATTTCTTCCTTAGTAACCTGTCTTTCTTAGACCTTTGCTATGGAACAGCCTCCATGCCTCAGGCCTTAGTGCATTGTTTCTCTATCCATCCCTACCTCTCTTACTCACAATGTTTCACCCAAATGAGTGTCTCCTTAGCCTTAGCCACAGCAGAATGTCTCCTACTGGCAGTCATGGCCTATGACCGTGTGGTTGCTATCAGTAATCCCCTGCGCTATTCCATGGTTATGAATGGCTCAGTGTGCCTTTGGCTGGCTGTGACCTTGTGGGGGGTGTCAGTGGTACTCAGTGCCATGCTTGTCTTATCCCTGAGGCTTCGCTTCTGTGGGGCTAATGTCATCAACCATTTTGTCTGTGAGATTCTCTCCCTCCTTAAGCTGGCATGTTCTGATACCAGTGTCAATGAGCTTATGATCCTCATCACTGGTATCTTCACTCTGCTTCTACCCTTTGGGTTTGTCCTCCTCTCTTATGTCCGAATTGTTGCTGCTGTCCTGAGGATTCGCTCATCCCAGGGAAAGTTCAAGGCCTTTTCTACTTGTGGTTCTCACCTGACTGTGGTGACAATCTTCTATGGCACAACCATCTCCATGTATATAAAACCTCAGTCCAAGTCCTCCCCTGACCAGGACAAGTTTATCTCAGTGTTTTATGGGGCTTTGACACCCATGCTGAATCCTCTGATATATAGCCTGAGGAACAAGGATGTTAAAGGGGCAATGAGGAAAGTTATGGCAAAAATGGCATAACCTTGCTTTGCTTCTAAACTTTTAAAATAACACTCAGTTATGTATTCACTGAAGGAGAAAGTTGTTTAAAGGAATCTGACGTTAACTTTGGAACTGTAGATGATTGACATGTGAAAAGCTTCAGCAAGTGTTCCTGCCCCAAAATATTATCCCTATTGAGATTTTTTAAAAGTTTTTAATAGTAGATGGACATAATAACTTTATTAATTTTTATGTGGTGCTGAGGATCGAACTCCGTACCTTACATGTGCTAGGCAATCATTCTACTACTGAGCTACAACCCCATTGGGATTTGAATTTCCATTTGAGGCATTACTTTTGCTCTCTCTTTACATATAACTCTGATAGTGGTCATGTATTAGGTTACTCACCTTCAGGTAAATGAGCTAATCAGAATCAATTTCTTACTGACAGAAAGAACCTAAGTAGTAAAAGAATCTCTTTTGACTGTTGGCAGCAAACAAAGCATAACTGAAATTGTAAAATGGGACAAAGAATAGCATAACAAAAGGCCAGAAGACAAATTTCAGAAACTTTGCAACTTTATTGAAGGCAAGTCCTCTAGTGTAAGCACAATCTCCTTGTCCTACTTAACTCAAAATCATGAGAAAATTCTATCATAGTTATTTCCTATATTTTTGTATAATGTTTTATTTTTTCTTTTTGTTTTTTCAAACTTCTCTCTAATCTATTAGTTGATTTTATATTCCTAATAGCTCTATGAATTAATAAGAAAAATAGCACAATTCTCCTTTATTTTAACAATGAGGAAATAAGGGCCAGAGAAGGTGTTCAAAACTTGTCTAAAGTCATACACAATTGGTACTGAAATCAAAATTAGAATCAGATCACATAAATGTCACCTTTGAACTTTTTCAACTGGGCCTATGAAATTATTTAAAATTGTAGAATTAGAAATGCAGCTAACAGTTATTGAACACTTACTACATGCCAGGCACTGAGCTAAGATTTTTATGTCCATTATCATGTAGAATGCTTACAATACCTCAATAAACTAGGGCTATTTTCAACCCATGTTAGAAATAAGGAAACAGAGGTCTATAGAGGTTATACAATTTGCCCATAACCACACAGCCAACAAATTAGAAAAGCCAGTGTTTAAATCCAAGTCTGGTTGGCTTCAGGTCCCAATTACTCTATCTGAACTATAAGGGACCCTAGAGATGATTTATGCAGGGATTTTAATCAACTTTATTATGATATGATTTATATATAATAAACTATGAAATTACAGTGTGCAATTGTATGAGATTTGACAGATGCCTGTATAATAACCACTGCAATCCAGCTACCTAAAAATTCCATCACCTCCAAAAGTTTCTTGTGCCTTTTTATAGTACATCCCTTCTTCCATTCCCAACTCCTGTCAACCCTGATCTTTGTTTGGCTATATGTTAGTTTTCATTTTCTAAACTCATCAATAAATGGTATCATACAACATATATTCTTTTGTATGTGGCTTCTCTCATTCAGCCTGCTGTTGAGATTCATTCATGTCATTGCAGGAATCGGAAATGTATTCCTTTTTATTCCTGAATAATATTCCATTGTACAAATTCACCACATATTTTTTTAAAAATCCATTTCTCTACATGGACATAATGCAGTGGTTTTCAAACTTTAATTTTCATAGTTGTACGAGTTCAGTTGTGGTGCCTGGAACCTGTTCATGGGGATGAACTTTTGTGGGAATAATTTCATTTGAAAAGGGAGTTCTAAAACTAAAAGAAAATGGTTTAGCAACAAATGACATTCTTGAGATCATGAAACTATTGGGAAGTAGATCTAGGGCTAAGATTCAGATATTTTTTCTCCTTGTCTCACCTTATTTCAGCCAAGTCCACCAAACCTGATGAAGTCAACTCCCAAGCAGCCTAATGGGGAACCAGAGATGGATAGGAAAAAATATGACCAAAGCAACTAAATGTGAAGCAAGGCATTACTGAGCAAAACTCAATGCACTCCTTTCATCCCAACTGCAGGGGTCCACATGACTTTGTGTGCTTCTGCAAAGGGAGTAATCAATAGACTGTCTCATTTGCCATGTGCTTACTCATTGAATTTTTTAAAATGAAGATTAATTAACAGTTTCTCTAAATAGCTTAATTTCAAAATCAATGGAAAATTCATTCAAATTTCACCTATTATACATTTTTATTAGTAATTTTTACTGATTGTTATCTTAATTATACACATTTGTGGGGTATAGTGTGATAGTTTGATACTTGTACATAGTGTATAATGATCACATCTGTGTAGTTAACATTTCCCTCTCCTTAAACATATCTTTAAATCTTTTATTAACACTTACTGATTGTGTTAACATCACTTAATAATTGTGTCATTTATGAAGTACAGTGTGATAATTTGACACATGTATTTAGTGTATGATGATCAAATCAGGGTAATTAACATTCCCACATCGTTATCATTACTTTGTCTTTAGAGGCTTCAAGCTCATGTCTTCTACTTATTTATAAATATAATATAATTGGTTATCATGAACTATAGTCCTTCCACTGTGCTATGAAACACTAGAACTCATTACTTCTATATAATTGTTTCAGTACCCATTATCCAACCTCTGCCTGTCTCCCCTCACCCCTACTCTTCCCAGCCTCTACTAATCACTACTATACATTTAGATCAACATTTAAAAAGAAGTCCATAATACATTTTTAAAGGTACAGTCATCCCTCCGTATCTGTGGAGGATTTGTTTCAGGAAGCTTGTAGATAACAGTATTGGCAGATGCTCAAGTTCCCTATATAAAATGGTATAGTATTTGCCTATAATCCACAATATCCTCCTATATAGTACAAATCATCTCCAGGTGACTTGTAATGCCTAATATAGTATAAATGATTTATTAATAATTGTTATACTGTATTGTTTAGGGAACAATGACAAGAAAAGAAAGTCTATACATGTTCAGTATAGACACATTTTCCCTAACATTTTCAACTTGTGGATGGTTGAATTCACAAATAAGGAACCCATGAATATGGAGAACCAACTACATATAGTACTATTAGCCACTGAGACCATGTTTGAGTATCAGTAAAGAAAAACTATTTAGGAAAAAGGCAAGTAAATTGAATCTTTAATTTATTCATTAAGGAAACTGTAAGTTTCTACTTTCAGCCAAGTACTGTGCTAGTGCTGGGGCAAGTTTCATACTTGCAAAATTTCCCTTAGTATTGAGATAAACATTTCAAGTTAACATTGTGAAATGTCAAACTGGTGAAATCAGTAAAATTTTAAAGTGAAAAAATGAAAGCGCCTTCAGATAGAGAGAAATTCAGAAATTAAGAAAAAGGTTAACGGTATTCATTTTAATGATCCTGCTTTTGTAGGGGACAAATACTCCACTTTCCATTAAGGTTGGTTTAGAGATCAAGATGGAATGATATTTTCACTAATGGTGCCCCAAGACAAAAATCAGAACAATGTCACTAGATTCTTTCTCTTTTTATTGACTTGCTGGTACAGGTGCAGCTTGCAGACAAAGTGACATAGTGAAGTCTGGAAATGGGGATTGCGGAATTGATTCTGCTACTAACTGTGTGACCTTAGTTATATCACTTTCTGGCCTTCAAATTTACCCATCGATATACCAAGAAGGTTGTGTTTAGTTAGCTAAGGACCTCTCTAACATTCTGTATCTATGTGTTATTTTACATATGTTTCCTTTCTTTTCTTATAAAAATGGAATCATATCATCAATTTACTCTGCAACTTGCTTTTTCCCCTTGACAATATATCATGCACATTCTTCCAGATCAATATATATAGATCTATCTCCGTGACTTCAAATGTTAGCGTTGACTGAAAAAAAAAAAAAAGCAGACAAACACAGCAGCTAATTAGTATGGCTCTGGCCCTTCCAGCACTAACATCCTGTTTCTAGGCATTTAAACTCTAAAAGCTATCTAATTTGACATTGACATCAATTTATTTAAAATGTAAAAATGAACTCTATGGGGGTGTTGTAAAATGAAATCAGTGATGAGTTTTTGAAAACCTCTAAGGTTGAATATTGCTTCTCCCCTTGATCAATTGCAAGCATACCAAGAAGTCCTCCACAGTGCCCACTCCATCCTCCACAGGCAGCTGAGTAGTGAAGCTTACCTTTCTTCACCCTGAAAAGTAAAACAGGAAGATTTGTTTGAAACTTGGATGGTTTTATCAAAAAATGAGAAAGTTTGCAAACTGAAAAACAGGCTTCAAATGATATTTGACACTGAAATATTCAAGGAGATTGAAGGGGAAAAAAACAGTGTCCCATTCATAGGATTTGGGTTTTTAGTTGAAAATAGGCAGAACATAAGTATTTAGATTACAAGTCCTGGAGAAAAATTGTTGAATTCCTTCATTGATTTTTCCACTTGTTCACTCAAGTCACTCTCCGTGCTTTGGTCTCTTTACCTATAAAGTGGAGCTAATAGTAAGACCTACGTGTAGCACTCAGAGTTTGGCCAGGTAAACAAACACTACTCTAGTTGTTTCAGACAGGAAAAGATTTTGATAAAGAGAATTAATGGACTACAGATCCTTCAGAAGGCCTATGGGAGGTACTGTGAGGGACTGTTGCCATCAACTTCATAAAACTGGAGGAATTGCAGGAATCTTGGGAGATTTTTAAAGATGTTGGGAAACTGCTGCCAATGATGTTTCTGAAGCAGCAGTTTCATAGGAATGCTCAGGAGTCACTTAAATCTCTTCTGACAAAGTCCATGCACCTAAATGTGATGTCAGGAAGAGCAATGGTGGCATCTGCTTCTGTTTGCACCTCCCAGCAGTCAATCGGAAATTGAACTCTGCTGCCAAAGGTGTGTAGGAAATGTAGTTTCTGAACTTTACAATGCAGGTGAGAGCTGAAAATATTAAGGGTGGTGTTGAATATGACTTCATAGATTAATATGAATCAATAGTATAAAGCACTTAAAACAATATCTGTCCTATAGTTAGAGTTTAAGAAATGTTAGCTGTCATTGGGTTTTCTGGGTCACATGAGCCCAAGATATGCCAAGAATCGAAGTACTTAATTGCATCCTAAATGATACATCCCAGTGCTGTTCCTCCACTTGAACATTCAAGCATCCATACACATATCATCTATTCAGTACATGATTATTAATCACCTATTATATAGCAGATTCTATGCTCTCTGCTAGGGATGCAGTGGTGAATGAACCATTAGTTGTTGCCTCCAGTCAAAGAGTTCATTGTCTAAGTAGGGAGAAAGCCACATATGCAGGCAGGTTGCTGCATGAATTTGTATCTTCCTAGTTCTTTGGTTTGTAAAGTACTTTACATACCTTATGGTTTATCTTATTCTTGAGCATATATTACCCTGTATCATCCTCAAAACAATTTAATGACATAAGCAGAACAAGTATATTATAAATATTACTAATTGCCATTTACAAAGGATAAAAATATTTAAAGAGTCTGTGAATTTATCAAGGTCAAAAATTAGTGACAGCTAGGTGTGGTGGCACACACCTGTAGTCCTAGCAGCTCATGATGCTGAGGCAGGAGGATCGAGAGTTCAAAGCCAGCCTCGGCAAATGCGAGGTGCTAAGCAATTCAGTGAGACCCAATCTCTAAATAAAATACAAAATAGGGCTGAGGAAGTGGCTCATGAGTTGAGTGTCCTGAGTTCAATCCCCAGTACCAAAAAAAAAAAAAGTATTAAAAAATAAAAATGTTAGTGACAAAATTGGGATTGGAATGCATTCTTCTGATATTTCTAGATTAATGATATTTCTGATGGGAGCTTAATGGATTTAGGGGATCATTGGAAAAGAGGCATAGAAAGAAGAGAAGATTGTTGCTGATCATGTTAAATGAAATAAGCCTCATGTAAATACACAAGTATAATATGTTTTCTCTCATATGTGGAAGCTGGAGAGAAAAAAGGTGAAAAATTTGGGGGAATCTCTTGAAATTAGAAAGGAGACCAGTAGGATAGAGGAAGGGGACCAGGGAGAGAGAAGAGGGAAAGGAAAGAGGAAGTACTGAGGAATGAAATTGACCAAATTATGTTTATGCATACACCAATATGTTACAATTACAATGCACCAAAAAAATGTTTTAGAAGATTGATGCTGAGCAAAGAAAAGAAAAAAATCCTGTTTTCACATTGTCTGGATTCAAAGTATTACCTTGACACTAGCTACAGGATCCTGGACAAATTTCTACCTCCGTTTCCTTATCTGTAACAGGAAAACAAATATAGAGTTGACCTCATCAAGTTGTTAAGATTGTATCACCTCACTTATGTAACATACTGAGAACTATTATATAAAATGCTGAGAAGATTATATCTGTTAATTTATATAAAATATTTACTATTGAGACATAGAATGTCCTCAATAAATGTTACCAATTATTCACATTGTTATTAAAATTACAGTTAATACTATTATTGAATTCTTGGTGAATTCTAAAATTGTTGGCACTCAATCTTGCTGGAATGCTTCTCCCTTTCCTCTTTTTTCCACTAGCAATGAGCATAGTAACTCTTTCTAGAAGTTCGGGCAGTAGGTCAAACATTTCCAATGCAATATCATGATGGAGTGGTTGGAGAAAAAAAACACATGCTTAGGCGTCAGCAAGTCTGGGTTTTAGTCTGGGTTCTGCCATTAGTGAGCTATGAAACTCTGGGCAAATCACTTAACCTCTCTGGACTGCATCTGTCAAACAGGGGGAAATATATTCCTTAACCTACCTCACAGAACAGTTGAAAGATCAAATGAGATCATAGACGTTAGGATGTTAAAAAGTTCAAAGCACATTACAAATGCTACATGATGGTATTATCATTATTCTCAGATTTAGACTCTACGTCTCCTTCTGGTTTACCCTTGACAATCATTCACTTAGTGAATTTTATTGAGTCTTGATATAAAACATCTCCCAAATTCATTCTCTCATGTCCTAGTTCATGGCTCCAACAACACTTACTATAACAGACTATAACAGACTCCTAACTATTTCTCTCTAATCTGGTCCTACCTCTCTCTAAAGTAGCCATTTAAACGATGTCTCCAGAGTGAATTTTTAAGGGACAATCTGATCATGTTACTTTCACCCCTCTATAATCACACTCCCAGATTACAAACTTCTAGTGACTCCTTATTACCTATAGGATATGCAACACTTATTGCAACCTCTGTTAAACAGTCCATTCTTTTCACTCACTCCATCTCCACAAACTTTACACTCCAGGAAAATAATACTTTTTTTTCTCCAAATGTAATTTGCTACTGCATACACCATTCTGTGTCTGCTGTGCCCTTCCCATCTTCTATGCTTAGCTGAATTCCAGTCATCCTTCAAGAACCAGTTCAAATGTCATTTTTTCAATGAACCCTCCCCAGAGTTCATTCCAACTCACTTAACCCCAGATGGGTGATTTCATTCTTTCTTTTTTTTTCCTTAAGAGCATTTTGCTTGATCCTCAATTTAACACCTTTCACACTATTCTATAATTAGTTGTTTTGGAGTGTTTATCCCCAATTAGATCACAAGTTCATTGAGAGCAGGAACTTTGCTTTATTCAAATCTATCTCCCTAGTTCCTGGCACAGAGTGCATGCATAATGAGAATTGATTAAATGAATAAGTGGTAAAGCAATGTTTCTTAGACTAGCTATGGTTATACACATTTTAAAAAAACATCTCCAAGCTGTTGTAGACTGGTAATTTATAAAATACAGTAAAAATATTGTAGCAATGTCAAATCACTTTAAAAGTTACTAAAGTTTACTCTGGATGCTGTCTTTATCTCACTGCAAACATTTTGAGTAGCATTTGGCTACACTCTTTGCAAAGATGTCATCTTATTCCTGCCCCCTAAAATTTGATATTTAAGTTGGAAATGCTAATAAGGCTACTCATAAAAATAATAAACAAGTGCATCATGTATTCAGAACACAACTAGGCAAGAAATCAATAAAATAAAAATTTTCTAAGTAGGTACATATTCAGGTGAAGTAAATTAATTGGGCAGTGAAGGACAAGGTGCAGAACTATATTTAGATAATAAAAGTTTGTATAGCATATCAAAACCAATCTAGTAAATCTTTAGGAAAAGCGAGATTTCTAGAAATTATACAAATCAAGATGGCTGATGTGGGGTGGAAGAAAGAAGGGAAAAGTTAAGAGGAAGAGGTTATGTCCAGTAAATCCTGTTTTAATATAATTTCATTTATCTGAATGTTTAATTCATAGCTTCCATTGAGTTTCAATAGATTGCAGCAACTCCTCCTGCCCTATGCATTCATGCAGTCACTATGTTGGGAATTTTACCAAGAAATTGGACTTTCTGAGTAATTATTCTAGGAATGGCTATACTCCCTGATAAGAGTGGGAATTAAATTAATGATGTTAGTCAAAATTTTTATGATGTTGTCACTAATGAAATCTTGGAATTAGTGAGCAAAAGCAATGTATATTTTAATGACTTAAAAATAACACTCTCAAATGAATACATGACATCAACTCAGTAGTGGAATTTAACTAAAATGAATAAACTGTGAAAATGGCATCAGAAAACTTTTTAAGATCGTCCTTGCCATCTTCTGTTGTTCATATTTTTAACCATTTAGGATTTTGGTTTCTAAAATGCTGAGAAGAATCCAGACACAATCCATCAAAAGAGCCAGTGAAGAGCCATATTTTTGCAATAAATAAATAAGCCATATTTATCTATACATATGTGGAATGGTCAGTCTTAATATGGATCTCCCAAGATACACTGAAACTCATTCCCCTTGAAAGCATCTAACACCTCAGGAGCTGATGATGCTACAACAAACAAGAGACTATGTCAACACAACTCAGAGTTTAGTGGGGTTTTTGGAGAAGAGGGATTTGACATGTTTTTTTTTTTTCATTTTTTACTATTCAGGTGAATAAAACCAATTCAATACAAAAACTTCAATGATTTCCTGCCATCTGTGAGAAATGAGCTGCATACTAGAGTTACAGAAATAGGTAAAATGTAAATTCAGCTTTGGGAGGACTCAGAATATAATCCGATTATACTGCCTTATTTCTGTCTTCATTTATTGAATTCTTATTTCCACACTTCAGAAACAAAAGACAACCAATGTGGCCACTTGTCATAAGTGCTACTTTCCAAATGAAGTCTCATTTTAAAATAATAGAAGCTCATAAATTTATAGCACTAAACCTCTATAACATAGATACCATAATCATCAATCATCTCAGTTTTACAACTGAGGAAACTAAGATGTTGTTATGGGTTGGCTATGTGTTGTCTCCTGAAAGCTCATGTATTAGAATGTTCAGAGGTAAAATAATCAGGTTATATGACCCTTAACCTAATCAGTGTGCTGATCCACTTGAATGGATCAACTGGGTGGTATAACTGTTAACAGGTAGAGTTTGGCTAGAGGGTTTGCTTTTGAGATTTCTACCTTGCTCCTGGTGAGTGGAGCACCCTCTTTCCTTTCTGCTTTCTAGTTGTCACATCCTGAGCTGCTTTGCTCCACCACAATGTTCTGCTTCACCTCAGATACAGAGCTATGGAGTTGGCTAATCATGAACTGAACCTCTGAAACCATGAGCCCAAATAAACCTTTCCTCCACCATGTTGCTCTTTTTAAATCTTTTGGTTCCAGTGACAAAAAGTTGACTAAAACAGATACAAACACTTCAAGCAAACTACCAGTGTCACACAGTGGATAGTGATGAATCCAGAATTCAAACTCAGCCCCACGCTCTTAACAACCTGGTATGGATAAGAAATTAATGTCTGTCAGCACTACCCATTCCATAAAGTATATTTTGAACTTATGGGAGCTTTTTGAAGAGCTCAGGTGCTGGGAGCCATCAGCCAAGTAGGTATGACAAATTCCTTGCCAGCTTACTCCCATGCTGTCTAGTGGAAGGACTTCTGAAAGGTGACCTTGCTCAAGGACCAGGGCAGGATCCGTGTTTAGGGTGTTCCCCCTTTAGAATAGGGCGGTTTAGCATAATAGGAGATTAGGGTGTTCCCCCTTTAGAATAGGGCGGTTTAGTAATAGGAGATTAGGGTGTTCCTCTTTTGGAATAGGGCGTATCCTGCTGCTGAGTTCCTCTTGAGTGCTTAGGGTCAGACAGTATTTTTTGAGAGACAGAAGCCCATGCGGTGTGGATTTAGGCAGGAGAGGATTTTGGGCAGAGAACGGAGTGGATTTGGGCAGAGAACGTGGATTCCCCCAGAACGTGTTTGTAGACGGCCGGTGTGAGTTCGGGAATAAAGAATTGCTGTTTGAATCTACAAGCTGTGTGGAGACTCGTGATTTGTGCCCAGCCAGAGACTGCGGCACTCAGGGGGAAAGAATGATATTTCAAGTGTCCCTTAATTTTAATGTTGAAAATAAAATGAATCTTCCTGAGAAATAGGCTCTTGCCTGGTAGGTTGGACTAGGAAAACCTTCTTTGAGAAATTAATGTGAAGAAAAGACATGAAGTGTGCCTAAAATATTTCTAAAAGGATCAAAAAGCTGTGGGTATATGTGTGGGTATCTCTACATATGTATAGATAGGTTAGGAAGATTCTGGCTTACACTGTGCTAAAACACTGAATTATTCAATAAAAATATATGGTTGGTGTGGTGAGACTCATTCAAATTATATAAACAAAAAAAAAATGTGTTCTAAAAACGTGTTGTTTTCCAGATACTTATCCTGGCATTTTTTTATGAGATCTTTAAGACTACAAAATGGTAAATATAATACTTTAATGCCCCTGATAAAGTCTGTGCCTGAATATCCTTTTCTTGTAATACTCTTAGGAAAGTAAGATCATGGTGTCATTGATATATAAAGGTCATATCAGCTGGCTTCAGCCTCCATCTCCCTCTAATGCTATTCCAAGAATCTCTTTCCCCTTCAGATTAATTCTGTTTTCTGATTCAAAACCTGAAAGTATCAATAGAACAAAAAAGAAGCATCATAATTCTCACTAAATGTAGACAAGGGTCTCTTTGTAATATCATGCTCTATAATAAGTAGAAGAATCCTTAGAAGTTGCATAACAAGTAAATAGTTTTTCCGTTTATCTGCTCTTGGTTCTGGTTCAGATTCAGAGTCCCTTTATTCTGCATCAGGTTTTATTGAGGATGCTGTTATCTTGCTCTACTTTCTGAATTACTTGTCTACAAAGGTCTTCTGCTTTCTGAGATTTAGGGTCTGTCCTAGGTACAGAATCCAGAGAGTTCACCTACATAATTAGCTTGGTCATCCTTCCAGCTGCCCAACTCCTAAGACAAACCTTCACAACTACAGCCTGATCTCAGCAAGCCCTAATACCTGACTTGTAAGTTTACAACTATATTCTATAAATTCCCCAAATCTTGATTCGTGACTAAAACTTGATGGGGATATTACAGACTATCTGGGGAAAGATCTTGACTAGAAAAATAAGCAGGTCTGTGATAGCATTCATACTTGACAGAACTGAACCAAACAAAGTAAATAAAATTTGGATGGGTGAAAATATTATTTTTTGATTCTAGAATAACCTCTATTTCCTTTCTTCACCAGATCACCTTCCTTCTATTCAAAGAGCAGATTATAGTACTAAAAAATGCGAGACATTGGTGCTCATTTCTGAGCTACAGACCATTAATAACACTGAATACCATGAGAGAGTGACCATTTCTCATCATAGGCTTTTTACCAACAAATATTTATTTCCTTCAGTCAATTCAATGTAGTTCCAGTCATATTAATTTCTGGACAGAGGGTATGACAGAAGAGCCAAATAAATGGAGTTGATTCATTCAACAAACATGTGTATTAAACTCATATTTTGTGCCAGACCCTGTGTGAGGTGATGAAAATAAGCCCCTGCATAGAACAGTGAGGACCTATCCCTTCCATAGCTTACAATTTAACAAGAATTCAGAAATTAAATAGTCATACAAGTATATGAATATAAATTGTGATGAAGGCCATGAAAGCGGAATTTAGGGTACTGTGAATGTTTGCAATAAAGAAACTTGATTTCAACTGAGATGTTATAGAAGTCCATTTTTTTTTTTTGGTACCAGGGTTTGAACCCAGGAGCACTTACCCACTAAACCACATTCCCCAGCCCTTTTAAAATATTTTCTCTTAAGATAAGGTCTCACTAAGTTGCTTAGGGCCTCACTAAGTTGCTGAGGCAGGCTTTCAACTCACAATCCTCTTGCCTCAGCCTCCAAAGCTGCTAAGATTACAGGCTAGCAAAGTCTATTCTTAATAAATCCTTTAAAGCTGAAATATCGAGGATGACCATGAGCAAAGAAGAATAGGAAGAATATTCCCAGAAGAGAGAAAACAATGTGCAAAAACCCCTGAGAAGAGGACAAGCTTACAATATTTCATAAAGACAGTATGGCTCAAATATGGTGAGCCCAAGAGGACAACATGCAAGATTAGTTTACTGTCTGATCATTTAGAGTCTTGTATGTCATGGTATATATGTTAGATTTCATTTCAAGAGTAATTGAAGCCTCAGAGTTTTGAGCACAGAAAGGATGTGGTCATGATGTGATTCTGGCTGCTTTGTCAAAAATAGACTATAGAAAGGCAAAACAAGAAAATAGGGAGACCTATTAGACAACTTGTGTATTAGTCCAGATGAGAAATGATGGTGGCTCTGACTAGATAACATTTGTAAATAGGTTTGAAATATATGTAGAAAGAAGAGCCAATAGCACTTGGTGATTGATTAGATGTGCGGGGTAACAAAAAATGAGAATGAGTTAGGCATTCATTTTATGTTGTAGATATGAACTAGCTAAATATCCATAACAGGAAAGGACAATTAGCAATTTGGTGACTTGGGGAATCTGAGCAGCAAAATAGTGCATATTCTTTAAGGGGAGTGTTCAAAACATGTTTCAGGTGGAGTCCACCCCCACTCATTTTATGGATGAAGGAATTACGACTCACAATGGATTGTGCTACTTTGCAAATTAATCTTATACTGTATAAGAGTGCTTTATCTCCAAATTAGAACATAAACTTCCAAGGCAGCACTTGTTTTGTACACACATATTCTTAACATCACCTGATACAGGAACTGAGAGCATAGCAGACTCATCAAACGCTTCCCAAATTAAAATAAATTAAATTTCTTCTTCTTTCTCAGCAAACAGAACAAAACAGATATTCTGATTACTGATAATGGCAGCAAAGTGGCAGAATTAATCCTGGTGGGTTTCCCCAATCATCCAAAATTCCAGATTACCTTTTATTGTACCATGATGGTGGAGTGATCACAGTGATGGGTAACAATTTCATTATCATTGTGGTTAGAGTTGGTGGACAGCTTTATACGCCCCCATGTATCTTTACCTAAATGATCTGTCCTTTCTGAATATCTGATACTCCAGGAATTCAGTCTTGTTGTTGTTGTTATTATTCAATGGATTAACAGATTATTCCACAATTTCCAATAGTAGCTGTTACACCCAGAAGACCATTGCTCTTTTTCTGGGGATGACAGTGTCCCCTCCTTGCAGTTATGGCTTATGACAGATTTGTTGTAATCTCCAGTCCCTTGAGCTATATACCATCATTATGGATAACCAGGTCTGCATACAGTGGCAATGGTGACCTGGTCCAGTATCTTCCTTTGGCAATAATACTAATCATTGCAATTCCTGCTCTTTGTTGTGGACATAACATTGTCAATCATTTTACCTGTGAGGTACAGGTCTTATTGAAGCACTTCTGTTTACACACCCCAGTCAGGGTTATTTTTTGTCTGATCATAGGCATAATTATACTGCCCCTGCCCTTCAACTTCATCCTCATGTCTTATACTAGCTTATGGTTGCCCTGCTGAGAATCCACTCTGTGGGAGCCAGGCATAAGGTTTTCTCCACCTGTTTATAGGCATAAGGTTTTCTCCACCCTTCTGATTGTGGTCACCATATTTTATGGGGTAGTCATCCACATGTACTTGAAATCCCAGTCAAGGGAGTCCCCAGGACGAGGGTAAAATTATCTGTACATTTTATGGTGTTGTGACACCTATATTAATCTCTTATTTATACCTTGAGGAAAAAGGGTGTACAAAATGCTCTAAGAAAAATAGGAAGAAAAAGTTCTAAAAGGATGTGAATATCCCATGGACCTCATAACCAACAATTTGCTCTTTTTTGTTTGTTTGTTTTTCTTTTTTTTGTATTAGAGCTCTATAGTTATTCATAGCAGTTGGGTTCATCCTGAAAAACTCATACATGCATGCAATTGTATTTCAGTTCATGATCCACCCTTTCCATCCTCCCTCCCTTCTCCAGTCTCCTTACTCAACTAGACTTCCTTTCACTCATCTATTAATTTACAATTTGCTCTTGACTTGCAAAAATTATAAGGTAGAAATACTAAACAATATTTTAGTACGTTTATTTCAAATGCATTTAGTTTCAAATGTATTTTTTCTGTTTCTAATAGGCAGGTAAAATAGAAAATCCTTTCACTGAGAAAAACATGTTAAATTTTTATGATGCCATCTTTTTAAGTAGTAAATAATATGGGAAAATTTTGAGGGTTTTTTTAAATATTTAATTTTTAGTTGTAGATGAACACAATACCTTTATTTTATTTATTTATTTTTATATGGTGCTGAGGATCAAACCCAGGGTCTCGCATGTGCTAGGCAGTGCTCTACTATGGAGCCACAATCCCAGCCCGAGGGACAGTTTTTTAATGAAATAATTATTAGTACATTTTAATCCTGAGTGGTCTAACTCATTTTACTAAATAGGAAATATTCAAATATTCTATTTTATAGGTGATAAAGAGTAAAGTTGCAAAGTGGACAATCTCTTATACCAATGATTTTTGTATGAGATATGCCATGACCCATGCTTTAAAGTGGTGGATATTAGTGGGTAGAAAGAGAGCAATTACTCAATTAGTATATAAGATTCCACATGGAGGGGCCTCTGCTGAAGCAAGGAACCCTTTAAGACTTTGTACAAAATGAGAACTGAACCCAATGACCATATGGACCTATGGAACCTGAAATTACATGTCTTGGTCATAAGATAGGAATATGTTTTCTCTAACAGTGTACAATACTCTTTCCAACTTCCAAAGGTGTTGCCCTCATAAAAAGAACAAATTTGCCTCAGGGTTAATGACTTGCCACACAAGTAAATATGTACTTTATTTGGGGGTTATGAAAACTATAATGTTCATTATTGTAAAATAGGTTAGAGTAGAGAAGAAATGGAAAATCACCTATAATCCTAATATTCAACAAGGCTTGCATAGGTTTTAGAATTAGATAGACACATAAATTTAAGTCTATGACTCACAGTTGTGCGGAATTTATTTAATTTCCATCTCTAAGCCTCCTTTTTCTCATTGTAAAATAAGGATTATAAGAGTACCTACCTCACAAGGTTGTCTTGAAAATTAAATGAAGTAATAGAGATAATGAATGTTAACTTTTCATTACAATGTCTAGCTCATGATTGATACTAAATACATGTGAGCCAAAGAGGAACAAAATCCTGTCAGTTGGTTCTTTAATATCCATACCTATTGTATAAATGGTAGTTGACTATGCCTATACCAGTAAGGACTGAATCATTTAGAAATAATTTATGACATGACACACTGAAAAAAATATATTCTCATTGTTATCTTAATTTGAATTTATCTCATTAGAAATGAGGTTGATGGGTTGGAGGTGTAACATGAGAAAGGCCCTGTATTTGACCCCCAACTCCACAAAAAAAGAGAGACAGAGACAGAGACAGAGAAATGAGATTAAATGTGTTTCCTCTTTTTCACGGGTCATTGGTATTTCAAAAGTGTTTGAAGTTAGGTCAAAATAACAATGAACCAGCTCAATTCTGGAAAAAGAAAATGCTAAACTCAGTGATATATGACTAATAAAAAGTCTCCACACTTGTATCAACCTCAGTTGATTCCACCACTGCTTCTAGGTACATCCTGACAAGCAGACCCGCAGTTTGATCATTTCTGTTTCACTCTGCCAAGCACTCCTGGGATTAATACTTTATTGATCAACCACAAACTGACTGGATACTGTTGTAAATGTGAATGGAAATGAGAAAACATAGGAACCCCAAGTGAAATCTCTTTTGAAAGGGAATCTATGGTATCATGCAAATTCTATTTGACATTACCAATTCACAAATTGAACAAATTCTTGCATAAATTTAATTTCTGGTGTTTTCTAATCTTTCTGACTTAACCTAAACCACTTCTGAAACTAGAGGGGAGTTACTATGAACTAGCTAACAAGACACAGCAAGCAATAAAGTCAATTGTGGAGGTGGCAGTGGGGAGGAGGTTGACAAACGTGATTGGAAGGGGAAAAAAAGGAGTAAAACTACAAGCCTAATACTTATTGAAGTTTGATCATTTTCATTAGAGACTAAGAAGAGGTTGAGAAGAACGAGCAATGAGATGTGCCTTGTGCTGACAAAGAGAAATTTATTGGGGAGAGGCAGGGACCTTTTTAGCTGTGAGAGAAAATTAGACAGGTAAACTAATGTCTTTCGTTTTGATTACCTCAGGGAGACGTTAGACAAGGTTTTTCTCTAGAGAGAAATATGTTACATCTGGAAGTGGAGAACAAACTACAGGAAGGCTCCTGACATGAAGTCAAGACTCCGGATGAATACAAAGTATAAAGGATTATAAGAACAACTAATCAGTTAAAGATTTGTGTCTCAGGTGCATTTATGTTAAATGTTTACTGTGAAAGTGGCCTTCTTCAAATCTTCCTTTTATTGCCAAATGAACAAGTTCAAATTATATTAAATAGGCAGTACTTTGGAACTACCTTACACCTCAGGAAACTTGTTTAAATTTCTTATCTCTGCCAAACAGCACTTATGACTTGCAGTTGATAATGAGCAACTCTGCCTCTCTGCACACCATCTCTTCATAACATGTGCCAAAATCACAAGGCAACATTTTAGAAGGTTGAAATGACCCCTCAAAAATCGACATCACGGAGCAAAGAGCTTCATGCTGGGGACTGGCAGTAGCAGAGTGAAGAAAATGCACTCAAGAACCATAACCATAACTTTATCTGGAAGTTTTTTGAAGAAAGAAATTTAAAATTTGAAAAAGGCTGAGAATATATCATTGGATTTTTAGTGAATTTGTCCACAATATCTGTACTAAACAAAATTAATCTATTACCTCTGAAATATTTCTGAGTTTTAACATGTCATGAAATTAGAACTATGAAATCTACTATTTCAACACATGGAAAGGAACATGCAGAAAAATTTTCATTTGCTCCTGAAATTATTTTGTTGTTGGTTCAGTTAAAATTATCCTCAAATAAAGTTTTCCACTAACATATTTGAGTCATAGTCCTGTATGCTCATATGTGTCTGCCCACATGTGCACATAGACACATATATACAGGCTTTATTAGCAGAAAGACCTGGCTCTGAGGCTAGATTTTTAGATTCAAAAATCTATTTTCCAGCTGTGCAATCTTGAGCAATTTACCTTAACCACTGAAACCTCATGCTTATCTGTGTGTAGGAGAATGTAATAATCTCTATTTCATAGTGTTGTTATGAGGATTGAAAAGGTAAACCATATAAAAAGCTTAGTCCAGTTCTTAGCAAATAATAAACACCTTACTACACTAGCCATAATTACTATTCTTATCATCATCATTAACATGTAACTTTGGTATTTCAAATGAGTATATATTGAAAGACCTAGTTTATTCAGTGTATAGCAAACTTATCACACTTTTTTTTACAAAAGCCCATAGCTAGTATTGTGGAGAAGATACATAGGTGTATGTGGGTATCTGAGGGTAGGTGCTGGAGAATATTTTACACTTTGCCTTTTTTTATTCCTTATTTATTCAACCAGTTATTAAATATCTCCCATTTGTTAGGTAATTTACTAGTACTGGGGAGCTACATGGAAAAAGATAAAGTTCCTGACCTTAGAGACTAAACATTTTTATAGAAAGAGAGATATTAAACCGATTATCTTATATGTAAATAAAATAATTTGAAAAGTGTAAGTATTCTTGAAGGAAACAAACAGGAACCTGGAACAAAGAGTAAAGGGTAGAGCCTATTTAAAATAGAATTGTAAGGTAAAAATCTCTCCAAAGAAGTGATACTTATACTGAGAATGAAACAGTCACATTAAATGCTTAGTGTTAAGTTCAAAGGGTGAGAAGATGAATGTACTAGAATGAAGGGGAAAATGCAAAAGTGCTGAAGGAAGAATTAGGTATGCTTGAGGAACAGGAAGAAGACAAAGAAGTGTAGAGACAAATGGACAAGGAGATTGATAGGCGGTGTGTTGTGATTTGGATTTGAGGTGTCCCCCCAACAGCTCATGTGTGAGACAATGCAAGAAGGTTTAGAGGAGAAATTATTGGGTTATGAGATCCTTAACCCAATCAGTGAATTAGTCATCTGATGAGATTCATTGAGTGGTAATTGCAGGCAGGTAGAATGTGGCTGGGGGAGGTGGGGCATTAAGGGTGAGACTTTGAGATATATATATATATATATATATATATATATATATATATATATATATATATATATTTGCATCTGGAGAGTGGAATCTTTCTCTCTGCTTTCTCATCAAGTGAACTGCTTCCCTCCTCCACACTCTTCTGCCATAATGGTTTGCCTCACCTTGAGCCCCAAGGAATAGAGCTGGCTGTCTGCGAACTGAGATCTCTGAAACTGTGAGTCTCCAAATAAACTTTTCCTCCTCTGCAATTGTTCTGGTTGGGTCCTTAAGTCACAGCACAGAAAAAGTTGACTAAAACAGAAATTGACACTGAGAAGTGGGGTTGTTACTGTCACTAACCTGACCATGTGGTTCAGGTTAGTGGTTCAGAAGATTTTCTAGCTTTTTGAAATTGGTGGGAGGAATTTCAAGAGGCTTAAAAAGGCAAGCTGGAAATGCTTTAGATTTTTGTAAGTGAAGCTTAATGGCCGATTCTGATGGGAACTCAGAAGACCAGAATGCCAACAGGACTGAGCACAATGAAGACAAGGCTCAAGGGGAAAAGGAGGACACTGTTGGAATTAGGAGTAGAGGCCATTCATGTTATGTTCTGGCTGAGAAATCGTCTGAATTTTTCCCATGTCCTGAGACTTTCTGTGAGGCAAATCTTAAAAGTGATGGACTTCTGAATCTGGTGGAAGAAATGTCTAAGCAGCATAGCATTCAGACAGTGGCATGGCTATTGCTGGTGGCTTTTAGACAGATTTATTGTGATAATTGGGAGCAGAAAGCAGAGCAGAAAGATTTGAAAAACTTGGATTTGAAAGGAGAAAGTAAAACTAGGGCCAAAGAAGTTAGTTGTTAAGACATTACTACCATTAAAGAAATGCTAAAGACTTTGCCCAGAGACAATAAGAAAGTATGGCTTGAGGGCATCTAAGGAATTGGCAAGATCACATCCATCTATAGTCAAGGGAGTAAAGGTGAAAATTCTCTTAAGAAGAGACCAGTGGGGCACACTTCTTGCACTAGGGGCTCTAGAAAGTTTTTTCAATGTGTTCAGCCACCCAGGCAATCAGAAGCTGCTGCAGCCAGGGTTGCTAGAGGCTTTAATAGTGCTAGAGATGGTGGCAGACCTTTGAGTTAACCATGTGGTGCCAGATTCTGCAGGAATGCAGGATGCTGGAGTTAGGGGGTCATGGAGGCTTCACCAAGATTTCAAAGGAAGGCTTGGGAGACCATGCAAAGTGCAGTAGGCTCTGAGTCCCTGCAGGCACCCCTTGAGAGGGCAAAGTATGGAGATGAGAAGAGGAAACTATAAACAGTTTAGTACTGTAAACATTATTCAAAGTCATTCAACTTATTTTAAAGTAACTATGGGGCAAATAGGCTTAGAATACATGACAGACTCTTTTTAGTCAAATGATGGCTATTTGAACTGCTTCTACCAATATTAACCAAACTAGGCCCACATTTTTCTAACAGCTACACATAGGCAAAGTGATCCATATTATTATCCATGAAGTACTTTGGAATGTATTGCATATGTGATGTACGAAAATATTGTAAACATGGGAATTCTAAGATACTTTCTTCCTCCTTTAAAGCATCCTACACTCCTGGAGGTTGTATAGATTGGTGTATGATCCACTCCCTTAGTCATTCACTCAACAACAACAACTAAACACAAACATGCAAAGACATATGCATGAGACAAAACAGAGACACTGACACAAAAAGAACCTACTAAGTATGCAAGTCATTGTTCTAGGTCTTGAGGATACATTCATGAATCAATGTCTCCATACTAATGAAGCTTACATTATTGTGGGGGGGGGCATAAACCATAAAAAATAAGCCTATGTATTTCTAAAATAGTAAAAGCAACAGCAAGAAGTAAAGAGAAACAGAATGGGTGCTCTAATTTGAAATATGGCTGTCAGGAAAGATCCAACTGAGATTTTCAAATTTGAATAAAGAGAGGGAGAACAATGAGATTGTAGGAAAACAATATTCCAGGCAAAGACACGTTAGACAAAAGAATGATAAATGTATTGGAATAACACCAGAGAAGCCAGTGTGACTAGAGAAAAGTGAGCAAAGAAAGAAGAAAGTAGTAGATCAGCTCAAAGAGGAGCAAAAGTGCCATATTTGGGGGGGGGGGGTAGAACCTCCTAGAACACCATAAGAGGTTTAGTTTCTTGATTTAAAAAAAAAAGAAGAAGAAGAACTAAGGCCCGGTGTGGTGGTACATGTCTGTAATCCCAGCAGCTCAAGAGACTGAGGCAAGAGGATCACAAGTTCAAAACCAGCCTCAGCAACTTGGCAAAGCCCTGTCTCAAAATAAAAAGGGCTGGAGATGTGGCTCATTGGTTAAGCACTGATAGGTTCAATCCCTTGAACCAGAAGGAAAGGAAGAAAGGAAGGAAGGAAGGAAGGAAGGAAGGAAGGAAGGAAGGAAGGAAGGAAGGAAGGAGGGGGGGAAAGAGGGAAAGAAAGAAAAATTGAAAACATCTTAGTGGCTGCTCACAATAGTGAGACAGCTTGGAGATTGAATTCCACCAATTTGGAGGACTTTGGTAAATATTGTAGATTTTCCATTGAAACTTCAGAAGTGCCATGATTTAGGAATAAAGACTAGGTTTGAGGATTAAAGATTCACCCCAAGATTAAGAGTAAAACTGATTTGGAACCATGACAACAAAGTATAGTATTTAGGCTCCAAAAACTCAAGATAATCAGTGTATAATTTAAAATTCAGCTAGAATGAAAAGCAAAATACTGTTAGGAGGAAGATATGAAAATCAATAATTTCTACAAAATACCATCAATACTGATATTATATAATCAAATATTAAAAGACTTGAATAGAAAGAAAGATATAACACAAAGTAATAAGAAAAAAGTGAATAAAAATAGAAGCCATAATGATCCATGCTGAATTAACAGATAATAGTTAAAAAGCTATTATAAATATGTTCAAGGACTTAAAACAGGCGGCCAAATAAGTAGACAAGTGAATATTCAATATAGAAATTGAAATTCTAAAAAAGAAACAAATGGAAATCTAAAGACTAAAAAAAAGTATATTTGAAATGACATTTCACTGGCTTGGAGATGATAGAAAAATATTCTTAACAAACATGGAGATAACATGTTACAAATTGGAAAAAAATAAAAGATTTTTACAACACTGTCAATAATATTGCCTGAATTCATATTTAAAACACTAGTATTCCATTAAAAACTCTTAATAAACTACAGCTATTGAAATTTAGCAGAATATGTATTCTGGCCACAAAGAAAAAAGATTTGAAACAAATAAAAACCAAACTATCTTTAAAAAACCACAACCACATCAATGTTTATAGCAATGCAATTCACAATAGCTAAATTATGGAATCAATCCAGATGCCTGTCAATAGACAAATAGATTAATAAATCATATATATATATATATATATATATATATATATATATATATATATAAATATATAATGGAGTTCTACTACTCTACTACTCAGGCAGTAAACAGAATGAAATTATGGTATTTTCAGGTAAATGGATAGAAATGGAGAATATTATGCTAGGTGAATAAGCCAAAGTCAGAAACTCAAAGGTCAAATGTTTTCTCTCATATGCAGAAGCTAGAGGAAAATAAAGGAAAGAGGAGGGAAAGTTAATATTACCTAAAGAATCAATCAAATGCAAATTAATAGACAAGGGAAAGGAAGTCTTGTAAAGGAAGAATAATGTAAGAGGGGAGGGAAGACAGGAGGTAATGGGGGGAGGGAAAAGAGGGGATCATGAACTGAAATAGATTTCCATGCATGTATGAGTTTGTTAGGATGAACACAAACACTATGTATAATTAAAAACCTCTAATAATAATAATAATAATTCCACACCCTTTGAAATTTTATGTAACATAATATCAAGTAAAATGGATAAAGAAAGAACTCAAAGGAAAAATTAGAGACTACACCAAATTGAATAAAAATAAAATATGAAGTAAAAATTCATAGTACACAGCTAAAGCTGTGCCTTAGGAGATATTTATAGCTTTAAAATACTTATATTTTTAAAAAGATTTAAAGTCAATCATCTATACTTCATCTGTAAAAAGCTAGGAAACAATGAGCAGATTTAATACAGAGTAAGAACAGAATCAATAATAGAAATAAGAGCAGTAACAAATGAACTAGAAAATAGGCTAATAAAAATTAAAGTTTGTTCTTTGAACACACTAATAAAAAGAGTAAGCCCTTACCATATCTGATCAGGAAAAATAGAGATGATTACCACTTCTGGTAGTAGTTGAGTAAACTCTTACTAGATCAACACTCCTGCAAAATAACAACCACAATTTCCAGGCATAATACAAAAAAATGCTGCTATGTGAAAACACTGGGGAAGAAACAGAAGGGCAGAAACTGGCAAGGAGTCCACACTTGGAAGAAAGGAGTTACACAGAATGCATTCCCATTTTTGTGGGTTTTAACTTAAGGCCATGTGCAAGCAATGCCATGTGCAGAGTGGTTTATATTTCTCTTCTGGGGATGAAAAACTTTAATTTACAGAAATCACAGTGCTGGAGAAAGAGGGGATATTTCAGAAGGAAAATATTAAGGACATGAATCTCCAAGTTCTGCTTGACCACATATCTGGCTGACTACTGAACCACACAGAAGGTTCAAAGAAGCTCACTTAAATGCAAAAGATATGAAAGAAGATTGGCACTGCCATCCAAAAAGCAGAGCTTACAATTTCAGTTTAATTAAGACAATTGTCAGTTCAAACAAAAGACATACTCATTAGAGAGCAATAGCATAATTTAGATCCTCCACAATTTAGCATTTATATTAATATGTGTGACACAATCCAAAAATCAACCAATATAGAGAATAACAGAAAAATGTTATACATTCTCAATACAAAAGAAAATCGACTGAGACATATCACTAGCTGACGCAAATGGCACAATTGGCAAAATGTATTTAAAGCATTCTTCTTACTATTCTCAATGAAGGGTGGGGGAAGGACTTGAAATGAATGAAAAGGCAGAAAGTCCCAAGGGAAAAAAAAGTCAAAATGGAATTACAGAACTGAAATACAATATCTGAAATTAAATTTATTGTATGTACTTGAAGGCAGAATGGAGATGATGGATGAAAGTCAAATTGAAATTGAAGATTCACCAGTGTGAAGAACACAGAGAAAAAAGAATTCAGATAAAAATTAATAAAGTTTCAGTGACCCATTAGAGAATATCCAACAGTTCTGATATAATAAAAAACAGAAAATTAAAGAGATAAATATTTGAAGATAGAATGGCTAAAATTGTTTTAAATTTAAACAAAGGCATAAATTTGCAGATGCAGTGTGTCTGAAATCATCAAGTATAGTAAGCACAAAAAAAAAGTTATAATCAAATTTTTGTCATCCAAAGATAAAGCAAATATAAAAAGCAGTAGAGGAAAAGCAACATTATATATACATATTAAAAAGGGAAAATAATTAATGGTCAAATTCTCATCAGAAAATGGAGAGACTAAAATAGAGCAAAACAATACCTTCAAAGTGCTGAAATAATAAAACAAATCATCACTCCAGCCTTCTGTATCCAGTGAAAATATTCTTTGAGAATGAAAGCATTTTCAAATAAAAGAAACTGAAGTGACAAAATTTGTCACCTGCAGAACTACACTAAAAGAAATGATAAGTAAGTTCTTTAGGTCAAAGGGAAATTTTGACTTAAGGAAAATGAAATTCTCAGAATAGAGTAAAAAGTTCTGGAAATTATAAATATTTGAATAAATATTAAACTTTTTTGCTCTTTTCATCTTCATTTCATTATAATTCATGTGTTTACAAAAGTAAAAAGTATGTCATTGTCTATAGGACTTTTATCATATGTAGATGTAATACATGTAATAATAATAGTACAAAGCAGGGCTAGGCAAACTTCATGTATAAAGGTTCAGATGAGAAATTAAGAACTATTTTAGATTTTGCAAGTCATATGGTATCACTGTCACATCATCTCACCTTTTTAATTGTATATTTTATTTATTTATTTATTGATAACGGAGAATGAACTCAGGGACACTCAACCACTGAGCCACATCCCAGCCCTATTTTGTACTTTTTATTTAGAGACAGGGTCTCGCTGAGTTGGGTCTTACAGAGTTGCTTAGCACCTTGCTTATGCTGAGTCTGGCTTTGAATTTATTTATGATCCTCCTATTTCAGCTCCCTGAGCTGCTGAAATAACAGGTGTACACCACCACATCTAGCTTTTTTTTTATTTTTTGAGACAGAGTCTTGCTAAGTTGGTGAGTCTGGCCTTGAACTTGCAATCTTTTTAACTCAGCCTCTCTAGTCATTGGGATTCTGAACATGTGTAAAGAAATGTGTAAACTGCTGGGGACAGCTCAAAATATAAAACATAAAGATTTGGGCATGCGGCTCAGTGGTGAAACACCCTTGGGTAAAATCCCCAGCACCAAAAATAAATAAATAGACAAATAAATAAGTAAATAAATAAATCAGGTATAATTTAAAAATGTGTAAACACTCTGACTTGAGGACCATACAAATGCAAGCTGCAAGACAGATTTGATCCATGTGCTACAGTTTGCCAAACCCTGGCAGATACTCATATAGAAAAACAAAATAAGCCTCTACTCTTACCTTACGCCTTGCTCAAAAATTAATTGAAAATGGATCATAAAGTAAAGTAAATGCTAAAACAATAAAATTTCTCAGGGGAAATATCTTCACGACATTGACAATGACAAAGATTTTCTGAACAGAACCAAAAAAAATGAACTAAGAATTTTAAAATGGATAAACTAAAATTCATCAAAATTAAAAACTTCTGCTCTTCAAAAACATCATTCAGGAAAGGCAAATCACAGACGGGGAGAAAATATTCACAATGTTTATATTTGATAGAATTTTCTATTTGGGATATTTAAAGAGCTAAAACTCAGTAACAAAAGACAATCTAATTAATACAGGGGAAAGAATGGAGCATACAGTGGAATGAATCTGAAATAATTTTCCTATGTACTTATATGAATACACCATAGTGAATCCCAACATCATGTACTTCCTTAGGATGTACATTCTTAGGAATGGGGTCCTAACTAGAATAAGATATATTCTACACTTGCATAATTATATCAAAATTAATTCTGTCATGTAAAACTAAAAAGAACCAATAAAAAGTGTATAAAAATGAATGGAAGGCTGGGATTGTGGCTCAGCGATAGAGCACGGGCAGGACCCAGGTTCAGTCCTCAGCACCACATTAAAAAATAAATAAATAAAGGCATTGTGTTGTGTCCATCTACACCTAAAAGATAAATATTTTTAAAAAACGAATGGAACATATACTTCATTCAGGAAAATATGTCAATTGCCATTATTTGTAATCAAGGAATTGAAAATTAAAATCACAAGATGATATGGTGAAAAATGGAAACTCTGCTAATTTTACAACTTTTCTCTGAATCTAAATTTATATCAAAATAGCTTTTAAAAAATGAGTCTACCATACATCTACCAGAATGGCTAAAATTTTAAAGGCAAACTGTACCAAATACTGGCAAGGATGTAGAGCAACTTGATCTTAACTCTCATATATTGTTGGTGGGCATGTAAAATGGTACGAACATGTATATTCAGGAAGCAGAAGTGGGAGGATTGCTTGAGCCTAGGATTTTGAAACAACCCTGAGCACGATAGTGAGAACTGGCACAAGAAGAACAACAAGACAACAAACAACTTCTGAAAACATCTTAAGAATCAAAACTATATGAACCAGCCACCACACTTTTAGGTATTCAATCAAAAGAACTGAAAACATACAACCACAAAATGATTTGTACTTAAATGCTCACAGTAGTGGGTATTCAAAATAGCCCCCAATTTACAAAGAGCCTGAAGTCCATCAGTAAGAGGATAGTTAAACAAAGTGTGACATATCCATGCAATGGGATATTACTTAGACATAAGAAACAATAAATGACTAATACATGCAACAACATGTATAAATCTCCAAAGTTTTATGTTAAGCCAGGCACTGTGGTGCACACCTTGATCCCAGTGGTTTGGGAGGCTGAGACAGGAGGATTTTGAGTTCAAAAGCCAGCCTTAGCAATGGTGAGGCTCTAAGCAACTCAGTGAGACCCTGTCTCTAAATAAAATTCAAAATAGGGATAGGAATGTGACTCAGTAGTTGAGTACCCCTGAGTTCAATCCCTAGTACCAAATTTTTTTTTAAAAAAAAGTGTTATGTTAAGTAAGTTAAGTAAGTAAAAGAAGCTAGAAGCAAAAACATGTATATAGTCATTGGAAGTGGTTGCAACTTCATGCATAGGAAGTTCAAGAACTGGCAAGATCGGTCTGGGAAAATAGAAACAGAACAATAGATGTTGTTGGAAGTAGGGATTGGCAGGGGATATAATAGAATCCTTGGGTGTTGTAGAGATATTGTATATTTTACTGAAGTTGTGGTTGCATAGGTGTGCATGTGTGCATGTGTGTGTATATGCATATATAAATTCATATTTTATACTTTGTTTTATCATATATAAATTTCACTTCAATATTTGAAAGAAAGAAAATCTAAGTCTCAGAGAGGCAAAATGTATTGCCCAAAGTTGTGTTTCAAGTTCATGCAGTTACAGTGAGACCTAGATCCCCCTGGTGCAACAAACACCTTTAATGTGTGGTGAACAATAAAAATGAACAAGTCCATACTCCTGGCACTTCAAGTCCAATCTTAAATGTACAAAATACCAACCCACCATATCTTCTAGTTTTCCTTCTCTCTTTAAGTGCAGATCTCACATGTGTTTCCAACTCATAACAGAAAGGAGCCTTTCACAGAACTTCTCAATTTGGCTCTCTAACTTATCCAGACCACATCCTCAGTGGCAAGAATTGTAAATGCATTGCAACTCCTTTGTTGAATTTATAACATTTGAGGAAAAAGCCAAATAGGGGATTGTCAACCTTGTTCTGGAAAAGTAAAACAGTAAGGCACTAGATGGTGTACCTAAATACTTGTCCTATCATATATGACATAACTAAAGACTGTTTTCATCTGCTTTACTTTAATGATCAAGGATTTTTGGCATTTCAAATTGCTACTGCCCAAGCATTCCCTGTTAGAACTGTAGTCCAAGAAGCTGCAGGAGTCCTGAAGAACTACACTGCAGCACCCCCATATGACACACACACATAAATACCTCTAATCCTAGAATACTTCAACTCTATGGAATGATTGATGGTATACACTCAGTTTTACCTCAAACTTCATAAAGTGCTTACACGCACACACGCCACTTCAGCTACATCCTCTTGGCTTATGAATCATTAAAGAATCTTCTTATTAATAATAGCTATTATCATTTACTGAGCATTTTAATAAGGCACTGATGTGCATTATTGTATTCTCCAAACAACCCTATTATATACATTTTCCCATTATCACATCCATTTTCCAGATGAAAAACTGAGATACAGAGAAGTTCCAGTTCACAAAATTAGCAAGCAGCAGTTGTGATTCCAACTGAAAATTGTGTCACAGAAAAGCTCACTCAAATATTAAGCTAGTCTATTTTTTGATAATTTTTTTATTTTATTTATTCTAATTTGTTAGATATGACAGTAGAATGCATTATAATTCATATTACACATATAGAACACAAGTTTTTATATCTCTGGTTGTACACAAAGTAAAGTCACACCATTCTAAGTTTTATCATGTCCAGAGATTGGGCTTACTTAGAAAAAGAGACTGAGCCATGATTGCAGCCCCTAACATTTTATAGTAAAAACACTATAGAATTTAACTTTCCATGACATTAGGAGCAAAAGAAGCATGTGATCACGCTTAGGAAATTATTTCAAGACAAGAAAGGGAATGACTCACTAGGAGAATCTACTTATCAAAATATTTACCTGGATAGTTTGTAATCATAGTAGAGCAAACAAGGGAAATAATAATTTATTGCCCAGGGACTGTGTCCCTTGAGTATTCCAAAGACAAGAACTTCTTGGCAATTGAATTTATAGCCACTAAATATTTTCATTGTGATGCTTGTTTTCTTATTCAAGTATTGTACTCCAATTGGAAATATCTGGAACTGCAAGGAAAGCCTTGATGGGAATGTGGCATGACTTGCAAACATGTTACAGAAAGCAAGTCCAGGATATGAGACTTGTTTTTTTCTTATACACCACACTGAGATGCCTCTGGGTTCAGCTCTTTAAAAGTTGATGCTTAACCAAGCACAGTGGCGTATGCCTGTAATCTCAGCAGCTTGGGGAGGCTGAGACAGGAGGATCGTGAGTTCAAACCCAGCCTCAGCAAAAGTGAGGTGCTAAGCAACTCAGTGAGACTCTGTCTCCAAATAAAAATTACAAAATATGGCTGAGGAAGTGGCTCAGTGGTCGAGTGCCCCTGAATTCAATCCCCTGTACTAAAAAAATTAATAAATAAATAAAAGTTGATGTTTTCCTTTCACATAGGCAATAGAGCCAACACTTTTACAGGATAAGAAGAAATTTCTTTCAGTTTGTGCCACGATTATGAAGAGTTTTTTCCATATTTCTTGCAATAATAGAACACTATTCAAATTAACCTCATCCATTCAGGTATTTAACATCAATATATTCTCATTCAGAGATAAAAGGAGCTTTTCTATCTAGAGAGCTTCTTATTAACTGTTCTTATCTGGTCAAATTTCACTAGGCAGACCACAGGAAGTTGTAGATCCTAGCACTGCCCGGATATTGGACTTTCTCCCACATCTCTGCCTGGGAACTGGCAGCTGAGTTATTGCTGTCGGAGAATTATGCAGTGTGTCTGGGCTTTGGGGTTATCTGATCAGCATAGGCATCAGTGAGTAAAGTTTATTTTTCCCCCAGCCAGCCAAAGAATTATAAACTCAGAATCATAGGTCTGTAATAACCTAAAAGGTCATCTTGTCTACCTTCTAGTCAATGCCTGCATCTTAAGCAGCACATTTAGGCTCCTATAATAATTGTAGAATAGAAATAAATTTGAGTGCTTACTGTATACCAGGGGTAATGTTTTATGTATAAGCTCATTTAATATTTATAACACAACCCTGAGTTAGAAATTATTTACAGATGACAAAACTAAAGTTCAGAGAGGTTACGTTCACTTGGAAGTTCACTTGAAAGTGGCAAGGCCAAGATTCAAACCCAGGTCTGTCTGCAGATCCCAATGATATGCACCATATTGTTCCTCATAACTCAAATATCTGAGATAACTCCAACTTCTAATATTCCATCATTTTTTATGAAAGTTGACTCATACTTGACACACTGTCCATAGCAGTGTTGGATTCAGAACTTTTGATTAGCAGTGTCTACCTTCTTTTTGTTTCTCTTCCTTTCCCAACAACAGCAAACCTACTTTTATTTTTAGTATTACTCCTTCATTCCATGGCAAGAAAAAATATTGGTTAGCTGAAACATAAATCTGGTCATAATACCATGAAATTCTAAGTTAAAAGCCTCCCTCAAAGACCACAGAGAAAATTTGGAACCAAAGAGATCTGTCATAGCTATTAATAAGTCAATCCCAAAAGTTTCATTGAGTTCAAATTTAAGTAGACTAAAGATCCCCTGGTCAAAATGCATCTTTGTTGCTCATGGGGTTCTACAATGGAGTGGCAAGGTTGTTGGGCTTATTTGAAGTTATCTCTGCAGAGCTCATCTCCCCCTTCTACCTGCTGGATGGTGACTTCTTCCAGGGCAGGTATTATGTCTTTCATTTATGTCTGTTTCCTCTAAAGTATCTGTATGTTTATTAGTGTCCTTTCTGTCCTTAATAATGTAATAAGAACTGGAGAGACATGAAAAAAAGATAGTCTCTCAGTCTTGTGATGAAAAAGAACTCTAAACCAATAGCTACAATTTAATAAAAAGTGCTCTAGGGCTGGGGAATTGGCTCAAGCGGAAGCGCGCTCGCCTGGCATGCGTGCGGCCCGGGTTCGATCCTCAGCATCACATACAAACAAAGATATTGTGTCCACTGAAAACTAAATAATAATAATAATAATAATAAATATTTAAAAATCTCTAAAAAATGCTCTAATAAAAGTATGCACAGAGTGCTGTTAGAACAGCAATTAGCATAGTAGCATGCACATACAGGGGCTTTATATCCATTTGTTAATTTAATTTACTCTAAGAGAAGGGCTTAGCTTGGTAAGAAGTAGAGAATGAAACAGGCTTTGGGAGTAGAAGAGTGACATAGTCAAAACATAAGATTACTATGGCAAAAAAAAAAGTCCAGAACAGATTAAAATGGTAAAAAAAAATTAGTTGGGAACTTATTGTAAAAGCCCATGCAAAAATTATACAGGAGATTTTAATAAGGAAAGTTATGACAGGGACAGAACAGAGACACCATATTGAAGACACAGTGCATTACTAAAATCACTGAACTTTAGTGAGTGAAGTGCAACACTAAAGGAAAGGGGAATGATGACTAAATTTCATCGCATGATTTATGGGAAAATTGGGGTGTCATTAGGAAATGTAGAAAAGAATCAATGACAGTTTTAAGTGGAATAGAATATTCACAAGTACATTTTAATTTTAAAATGTTTTAATTTCTAACAGTCTAGAGCTCAGGGAGCCAAATGGACATGTGATTCTTAAGCTAAAGAAAGATATCTGGTTTCTAGTTATAAGCTTTGAAAGCCATGAGTACAAAAAAAAATGAAGACATCTACAGAAAGAGTAAAGTTACAGAGATTAGTGAGTGATATATGATGATCACTAGAATCTTTTGCAATTATTCTAGTTCTCATCTACTTCCATATACATGAAAGCATTGCCATATGATTGTTTTAACCAAATAAATGTTATTAAAAGTGACTTATGTCATTTCCAGGCAGAAGCTTATAGAGGAAGTACAGATTTTACTATGCTTCTTTTGTCTTGCCTTAGTAATCATTAAATCATGTGTCAAGTAGCTGGGGCTGGGGCTCAGCAGTAGAGCACTTGCCTGGCATGTGTGAGGCAGTGGGTTCGATTCTCAGCACTGTATATAAATAAATAAATAAATAAAATAAAGGCCTATCAACAACTAAAAAACATTTTTAAATAAAATAAAATAAAGCATGTGCCAAGGAGAATCCCCATTCAGTCTGGGTCCTTGGTGAGCAGAGCCCCATTGCTAATGGATGTGTAGCTTGAGCAAAACATAAACCCATCTTGTTTCAAGCTACTCAAAATGCAGGGGTTGTTTCTTACTATAGAGTAAGCTAGTTTATCATGAATGCTACTGAAAATGTACAAATGCATGCATTTAGAGGATAGAAACCAAAGGAAGCTAACAAGGAAACTGAACTGGGATGGAGCATAGAAGCTGCATTGAAGAGAATGCAGTGGTAAAAAATAAAATCACTGACCCTTAGTGATTTTACTAAAATTTATGGAACTTATAGTAAAAGAATATTCACAGAGGTGAGAGGTGAATCAAGAGAAAATGGATCTTAGAAGATAAAGGAAACATTTCAAGAAGTGATACTGGCAAGTAGTGAAATGAAATGAATGAAAAACTGAGAAAGAACATTGAATTTGGTCATTTAGTAATCTTTTTGGTCAGTAATTTTATTTCAGGTAAGTTCAGTTGTGTCATGGAAAGAGCGGAAGTAAGTTGGGGAGTTAATAGAGGTGTGGAAGTGAAGGTAATTAATGTGGGTAACCATATTTAAAACTTTGGTACAGTCTGTAGAGTTAACTGATTTCATGTCTGTCCAGCAAGGAGAATTATCAGACTTATCAAATGTAACACATTGTTTTGTGATTCAGGAGGATGGAATATAGGGCCTCACACATGGTAGGCATGTGTTTTATCTCTAAATTATACCCCTAGCCCTAGACAGACATATTTGAAGACAATCACTGATATACTGTGATTTAAGAATTCTTTGGACATACCTGTCTCTGAAATTTTAAGGGAATCCCTGACCATTTGTTATATCACAAAAAAAATGCCTTGCATTTGTAAATAATTTAAATTTAATAAGCATGATATAGCAAAGTGTGAGTCTTAGAAATCCAATGAGAAAATTCACATCTTGTGACCAGGAGAGGAAAAGTATAAACTAATCCTTGATCTATATTTTTGCTCTATGCTATAAAACGTTTTAGCAGGCTTAATATTTTATAATGTCTGAGAACATAAGAAAGTGTGTCTTAGTATCTCAAATGAGAAGAGTTATATACTATGATTAGATGTTGAGAGTATGGGTCATCTTGAGTGTGTATCAGATCCCTTCAGTGGGAAAAAAATCACAAACAGTTGTGTCTAGGGAAGAAAAAAGATATGCATCTCTGCAGTTAAATTTATTTTGACAGCTATATAATATTTCATTCTGAGAATACATTGTTGTTTATGTGTCTGCTCTCCATCAAAGGACATTTTATTTGTTTCAGGGTCTTGCTAATATGAACTGTGCTGTTATAAATTTGTTTGTTCATGGTTTCTATAATAAGCATGCAATACCTTTTTCAGCTGGGTTGCCAAGGAGTAGATTATTAACTATGTGAATTGTTGGTTTTCTGGAGGTGTGGTCTGACCCTTTTCCAGAGTCATGGGATAAGTTGACACACACCCTTTAGTAAAGCATTAAAAAAACTTTTGCTTAAGCAGTGCCCTGCCTCTCTTTAGATAAACATGTTTCCTTCTCTCTTTCCATCACTCTTTGCTCACTTGCTTCTTCTGTATTCCCCTGGTCTAACTCTAGACCTGCCTCTTTTTTCTACTGCCTTTTCTGTGCTCTTATATCTGTCTGTCTTTTCTTCCTTCCCATAATTATGACAGCATAGACTCTCATGGTTTTACACACTGAGCCTAATTCAGTTTTTGGTCTGATACAAGAGACCCCTCTACTCTATTGTTGAGTAGGCTGAAATCAAATGTTGCACCAGTGATTTCATTAATTCATGAAACTTCCTATTCCATCATTGTTGAATAACTCTAGTTATCAACACAGAAAATTGGCCCTCCTACTCAGCTGAACTCTACCTTCTTCTAATTTTCTTGCAGTCATAATTCTACCTTCTCATATCACACCAAAAATATTATTCTCTCCTATATCCCAACTTGATATTCATCTTCTTTTCTCTCTGCTTATATTCTTCTATACCTCATTGTCATCTCTCATTTTTATTATGTCAGTGATAACCTTCAACTAAAAATACAATATTAATTGCATGCTTAATATCTTCATTTTCATTAAGTAAATGAATAAGTTGGCCTTAAGTTTTTAAGTTACTTTTTACTTATGTATGACCCCTAACAGATATGTGGGAGTTGTATTAGTTATCCTCAGAAGGTCAAAGCTTTAGATACATGTGCTTGAGAGATACTTGCATACCCATGTTTGTTGTAGCACAGTTAACAAAATAGCCAAGTTATGGAATCAGCCTAGGTATCCATCAACAGATGAAAAATGAAAAAACTGTTGTACATGTACACAATGGAGTTTTATTCAGCCATAAAGAAAAATTAAATAATGGCATTTGCAGGAAAATGGATGGAAGGGGAAAGTAACTAACAGATTCAGAAAGACAAGTGTCATGATGTTTTCCTCTCATTTGTGAAAGTTAGAGGAAAAAAGGAAAAAAATGGGTCTCATGAAAGTAGAAGGGAAACTACTAGGATAGAGGTAGGGAAGTGTGGGGAAAGAGAAGATAAGGGCAAGAGAACTTACTGAGAAGTGAAATTCATCAAACCATATTATATGTATGTACGAATATGCCACAGTGAACTCACTATTCTCTATAAATAATATGCACCAATAAACCTTCATAAAATAATAATTATTCAGTTACATGATAACACAGTTATGCTGGGCAAAGATTGTATGCAATTTTACAGGAAGCAATATCTGAAGATGATACAGAGCTGTTCTTGGCACATCCTTGGCTTCTCTTCATATTCAAATCCCTTAAGTTTCTTGACGTTGGTGACTAGACCTTTAGTTTCTATGGTATCTATTACCTGCTTGGGTCAAGGAGATTTTTTCCATAATTAGCCAATGATCAAGACCTGAAGTCTAACTGGAATCAAATTAATTTGTATTTTATTTTTGTTACCTAGGTAAAGACAGGGGAAATGTTTAGTTTAGGATTTGAGTTAGTTCACCTTGAGTATGATAGCATGTAACATCACCTGAGCCACATAAATGCCTTGACAAGTGTGGAAATTCCTTTGGAGAACTGTGCTTCACCATTAAAACCCTCATCACAGCCATGGAATCAAGTACAGCCACCCAAAGAAAACCGTATAGAAAAATGCCCCTTTTAATACAAATACTCTATAAGGAGGGTATGGTTTTGCCTCTTCAGGTGTGACTGCTATGAGTGACAATATGAGGACTAAAAATGAAGTCTAATTGACAACGAAATTTTCCCTAGCCACGGCTGCGAGAAGATCAAAAGGAATATGCTAGAATAGCATTAATCATGGATTTTCTCCCCTGTGGTGAACTTCTCCTGCATCATTCATCCCTGAACTTTCTCCAGAGCCCTTCTTGAGATTACATTGCATTTTCACATCTTTCTTCTTTTTCTCTTCATAGAAGAGATGATGATTTCCACAAGTGAGGAAAATGATGCAAATGTGATGGAATTCATTCTGGTGGGACTCTCCAGGCAGCCGGCAACTCAGCTCCTCTTCTTTTGAGCTATATTATTCATGTATTCTGTCACCCTGATGGGTAATATTCTCATCATTGCTATTATCCACATTGAATCCTGTCTTCACACCCCCATGTACTTCTTTCTCAAGCAATTATCCCTCTTAGTTATATGCTACTCTACAATCTCCACACCTATGGTTCTTGTAAAATGCCAAAATGATTTTCCCACCATATCCTATAGTGGCTGTTTATTCCAAATGGCCATCTCTTTTTACTTGCATCTGGATGGTGGCAAGGAGTTTGAGCCAGTGCTTTACTAATTGCTATGATTTCTGTCCTAGTCAATCCAATCTAATTTTGTGGCCACAATGCAGTCAATCATTTTATCTGTGAGCACAAAATGATCTTCAAGCTCACTTGCTCTCAGTAGTAGTCAAGGAGATCCTGGTGCTTGCCGGAGGTGCATTAGTACTGTCCTGAACTTTTAGATTCTTTGCACTATCCTTTTTCTGAATTCTATGGCTATCCTGAATATTGACTGCATAGAGGCCACACTCAAGGCTTTTTCTACCTCTGGTTCTCACTAAACTGTGATCATCACTTGCTATGAAAGAGCAATCTTTATATACATGCACCTACACTCTCAATCTTCCCAGGATGAGGATAAGATAATTTCAGTGTTGTATGGAACAGGTAACATCCATGCTGAACCCACTCATTTGCATTCTGAAAATACACTTCTGCCTTGTACATAATTCAGAACCCTATAGCTTATATGACCACAACTCAATAATGCGTTTCTTTTTTTTTTACTTTCTCCTTAATTTCTTTATTTTTATTTTTATTTTTTTCATCTTTCATACATTTGATTCAAGTGAGTTATGCATTTCCATTTTTACCCCAAATACAAATTGCAGAATCATATCAGTTACACATTCACAATGTTTACATAATGCCATATTAGTGACTGTTGTATTCTGCTGACTTTCCTATCCCCTACTATCCCCCCTCCCCTCCCCTCCCATCTTCCCTCTCTACCTCATCTGTTGTTGTTCTGTTCTCTCCCTTCCCCCCGCTTTCCCCTCACAACCTCATATATGTGATTTTGTATAACGATGAGGGTTTCCTTCCGTTTCTATGCAATTTCCCTTCTCTCTCCCTTTCCCTCCCATCACTCGTCTCAGTTTAATGTTAATCTTTTCTTCATGCTCTTTCCCCCTGTTCAGTTCTTAGTTGCTCTCCTTAAATCAAAGAAGACATTTGGCATTTGTTTTTTAAGGATTGGCTAGCTTCACTTAGCATAATCTGCTCTAATGCTATCCATTTCCCTGCAAAAAGAACTCAAAAAATTAAACAATAAGATAATAAATAACCCAATCAACAAATGGGCCAAGGACCTGAACAGACACTTCTCAGAAGAGGACATACAATCAACTAATAAGTACATGAAAAAATGCTCACCATCTCTAGCAGTCAGAGAAATGCAAATCAAAACCACCCTAAGATACCATCTCACTCCAGTAAGATTGGCAGCCATTAGGAAGTCAAACAACAATAAGTGCTGGCGAGGATGTGGGGAAAAGGGTACACTTGTACATTGCTGGTGGGACTGCAAATTGGTGCGGCCAATATGGAAAGCAGTATGGAGATTCCTGGGAAAGTTGGGAATGGAACCACCATTTGACCCAGCTATCGCCCTCCTCGGACTATTCCCTGAGGACCTTAAAAGAGCATACTATAGGGATACTGCCACATCAATGATCATAGCAGCACAATTCACAATAGCTAGACTGTGGAGCCAACCTAGATGCCCTTCAATAGATGAAGGGATGAAAAAAAAATGTGGCATCTATACACAATGGAGTATTATGCAGCACTAAAAAATGACAAAATCATGGAATTTGCAGGGAAATAATGCTTATGATTACAATTAGTGAGAAGTAAACTCATGCACTCGAGAATTATCTGCAAGATCTATATCTGGAGTTTTCTTAAGGACAATTTCCCCCTAGGGTAAAGTGGATGGAATCCAGGGCTCATGCATGCTAGGGAAGCACTCTACTGCAGAGCCATATCCCTAGTCCAAAGATGAAAAGTTTATGAAACCTTTTAAAAATAAGTGATTATCATTTGATGAGATCTGAAATAGATTTCTTTTGGTACCAGGGTACTGAACTCAGGGGCATTCGACCACTGAGCCACATCCCAACCCTATTTTGTATTTTATTTAGAGACAGGGTCTCACTGAGTTGGGTCTCACTTAGTTGCTTAGCAACTCTCTTTTGTTGAGGTTGGCTTTGAACTCACAGTCCTCCTGTCTTAGCCTCCTGTGCTGCTGGGATTATAGGCATGCACCACCACGCCTGGCTGAAATAATTTTTTTGAGAGAGAGAGAGAGAGAGAGAGAGAATTTTTTAAATATTTATTTTTTAGTTTTCGGTGGACACAACATCTTTATTTTATTTTTATGTGGTGCTGAGGATCGAATCCAGCGCCCCATGCATGCCAGGCAAGCGCATTACAGCTTGAGCCACATCCCCAGCCCTGAAATAAATTTTTATCTTTTATTCAATTATGCTTTGTGAACAATTTTGAGGGACCAGAAGACTCTTGACTCATTGAAAGGATGTTGGGTAAAGATCAGTAAAAGTTGAGGAAAAGGAACAGGGGGAGGGAGGAGGGAAGGATAAGGGGGAAGCAATGGGGACTAAGTTAGAGCAAATTATATTCCATGCATTTATAATTATGTCAAAATGAGTCCTAATGTTATGTATAACTAATATGAACCAATTAAAAGTGGTACTTGATTTTGGCATAGATTTTATACAAAATACAATAACACATTCTCTCTCTCTCTCTCTCTCTCTCTCTCTCTCACACACACACACACACACACACACACACACACATACCTTAGACACCCTAAGACTTTAGTTCCTCACCCTCACAAATATCTTCATTGCATAGTGCAAAGAAAGAAACAGGTGATTTGGGGGGGGGGAATAAAAAATCCAGACTCAATGTTCTGCATAAAAAAAAAAAGAGAATGGGACTAGGGTTGTGACTCAGTGGCAGAGTGCTTGCCTCGCACATGTGAGGTACTGGGTTTGATCTTCAGCACCACATAAAAATAAGTAAATAAATAAATAAATAAATAAAGGTATGTGTCCATGTATAACTAAAAACAAAATTTTAAATGAGAATGAACTCCTATACATAGACTAAACATGTTCCTTCAATAGGCCTTATAAATTGCACCTTTCCCAGAAGTGAGAACAACAAAACACTTGTTCTCAACCCCACTATTAACAAATTCCATATACTGTCTCTGAAGCAGCTAGGTATTCATGGTATTTCCTTGATGGAAGAAAAAGATATGGCAAGAAGACATACTCTCTACATAGTCCCTGATATATCACTGATCTTTCTTCTCTCTCCCCTGCCCGTGTGTGTGTGTGTGTGTGTGTGTGTGTGTCTGTTGCTGAAGATTGGACCCAGGACCCCTGTTCTGACATGCTAGGCAAGTACTCTACCACTGAGCTACACCGTCAGCCAACCAATTTATTATGAATATATTTGCTGCAACAAGTTTGTGATTTTACATTCCAGAGCCAGATCAGAATGACTTTTGGATGCGCTACTGCTTTGTTTTGCCACCCTATTACCTCTCTGCCTACATACAGAAATGAAAGTCCATGAAAGCTCTTTTTCTCTTCCAAGAGCTTATATTCTGAAAACGACCAGATGACTGCTAAAAAAAAAAAAAAAAAAAAAAAAAAAACTAAGGGGTATAAGCAATTTAATAAGAGTCTAATACACATAACCTGCTTAATCTAGGCAATTTCTGTGGAACATACTGCCAAATTCAGTTTGTTAAATTTCCTTCCTTCCTAGAGAGTTAGCCTGACCCACCCACAACTGGCTGACTAAAAGTGATACAGATGTGGCATTGAGTTTTGAGGAGGTGGAGATTATATATATATATATCAACAGGGATAGTAAGTGGGTGAGTCAAACAAACATCCATAAGGAAATGGGAAATTTCAGGCACATATAAAGAAATGGCAAACCCAGATGGCCATAAATGAGAATTGATATAAAGATCATCAAAGGAAGGTGGAGTAGGGGATAGGAGGAGACTAGAGATTTGAAGAAGATTAAAGTAGGTTGACAAATAAAGGGCAGATTATTGCAGGCTCTAGTCTATATAAGTTATTAATCCATCAAATGGATTAATATACTGATGAGGTTACAGCTCTAATAATCTAATCATTTCACCTCTGAACAAGTCTTCATTGCCTGATACGTGAGCTTTTCAGGCAATACCTCATATAAACCATAATAAGAAGATGCTGATCCAATAGACTGAGCTGAAAATATAAAATTCTGGGTTTCTAAGCTAGCTCCTAGATGAGTCCATGGCATCTAGTATGTGGATCATACTTTTTTTTAAGTATCTTGAATATGGACAATCTCATATAGAAAGCACTGAAGTGGTAAATATTCTAAATTTCAAAATAACTACAAGGGAGCACTTTGAATGTTCTCATTACAAAGAAATGATAAATTTTTGAGATGATGGAGATGCTAATCTTCACAATATGATCATTACATAATATATACACAAATTGAAACATCACACTGTACTCCATAATTACGTACAATTATTATGCATCAATCAAAAATTAAACAAAAATATCTTATTTAGCTAACAGTTTAATGGTGTGAGGGAGAGAGAAGTTTACATACAAACATACTTTTAAACATTTTATTTTATAATTCTAATGGTTTTCTATAACACTGAGAATAAAGAATAAAGTTTTCCACAGAGAATACATTTCTGTCTTGGACATCATTCAGGACCCTATAGCTTAACTGACAATGACCCAGTGATGCTTTTCTTAATCCTTAATGATGTTGTTTACAAAATGACATCTACCCTGGGACTTCCCCCAGAGGATAATGAGACATTTACTACATGGACATAGACTTGAAAGACATATTTTTGGCATTAGGCTGGAAAGGACAATGTAGTGGGCCAGTAACCTAAAAGCATAAATCTATAAAAATTTGTCCATTTCTGAAACCATCATTATTGCTCTCATATCATACAAAGGGTTATGTTTTCCTCAGCACCAAAAACTCTTTTAATATTATAAAATAATATTTTGTAATACTTAGGAATTTACAAATTATTTTCACACGTATTATCACATTTCACCCTCACAACAAATCTATGACGTAGGTAGGGCAAATATCAGCCCCATATTCAGAACAGAAAAGAGACTCTGGGAAATCAAATGACCTACCAAAAGATACAACTTATATTCAAGTGTCCTGGCTATAAATCCAATGTAGTTTCCACCATACATCTAAGGTTTGCTGGTATGTTCAAACATTCTCATTAAATAGGTGAAGAAATTCTTATAGGTCAACAAGTAAAATGTTATATAAAGAAACATAGGTCTAGGGCTGGAATTGTAGCTCAGTGGTAGAGTACTTGCCTAGCACATGTGAGACACTGGGTTCAATCCTCAGCACCACATATAAACAAATAAAATAAAAGTATTTTGTCCATCTACAACTAAAAATAAATTTTAAAAAAGAAACTTGGGGTGTGTATGAGAAGTGTTTAGTATTTGTTCTCCGACTATCAGGGACTCATCAAGTATAGGAATATTGCCTTTCTTATTGATTTCTGTGTCATTCCCAGCCTTTGGTCTTTGAAACATTTCTCTCCATGTAGCAAGGATTACTTTTCCTATCATGTATTAAGCTCCACCCCAATGTCAATCATAAACTCAAGCAAGGGGTATATAGGAAACAGTAAGGGCTTTCGAGGTTCAATGTTAGAACATTCAACTTCTATTCCATATTTGATCTTGTGTCCCAGTTAACTTCATTGCCTTTTTTGTAACTAGTTTTTGGGGGCTTGGTCAATTGCCTAGTAGTCCAGACTCTCTAGGACTCAGAAAAAGATTTCTTCTTGCCAGAAACATTGCCATCATCCTTCCAGACATTAGAATTCTACCTCACCTGGAGTAAAACATTGTACCAGACAAACTACTGAAAGATGACTGCCCCTATAGATGGCTCAGATCTGCATCCACCAGACACTGGGTTTCTCATCACTATGTGTTATCAACATGTCTGAAAAAACTTTCATTTTTATTAAACCTGTGATTCCAACTGCTGATCTGAATCCTCTATTTGTTTGTTTTGATCATTTTGCCTAAATCATGTCTTGGCTATCAGATCTTATGTCACAGTCTGGAGTTGAGATATAGCAATTAAATGCAATTTTGTGGGAATACAATTTTATGGGTTAAGAATGAGGGACATGGGTAATGAATCAGGAAATAGGAAAGCTGGGACTGTGGCTACGTGATGGAGCATTTACCCAGCATGTGCAAGGCCCTGCATTCAATCCCCAGTTTAAAAAAAAAAAAAGGGAGTAAGGAAAGCCAATTAGAGGATGTGTTATTTAGCTGACCTCAGCTAAATTAGACTGATTGCTTAATCTCACTGAATTTTTCAAAAAGTTATAAACATTGAAGCCCATTAATGAATGGTAACAAAGGATGTTTTGTTGCTATAACCAAAATACCTATTTTTTTATTTTCCAATGTCTTAAGTTAAGTGCTTAGCTATTAATTTTCAGCTTTGTTTTTTTTTTCATGTAATGCATTTAATGATATAAATTATCTCACCAGGACAGCTTTTGCCCCATCCCATAATCACTGGTGCAAATTATTGTCATGGCTCAATTCTAATATTTAAAGTCTTCCTTTATGATACAGTCACTCAATCTTCAGTATATGGAAATGCTTAACTTGTCTTTATGGTATTGCTGTCAAAAAAACAAAATGTCTAAATAATATAAGTCCTTTAAACTTTGTTGAGAATTGCTTTATGGGCCAATACATATCAATTTTGGTAAAATATGTTCTTAACAAAAATGTGTATTACCTTATTTAAAAATACCCTACTAGAATAACTTAGAATAAGAAAAGTTTATTTTGGCTCACAGTTCCAGAGGTTCAGTCCATGGTTGACCAAGTCCGTTGCTCTAGATCCAAAGTGAGGCAGAACATCATGGTGGGGCTGGGGTTGTGGCTCCAGAGATAGAGCACTCGCTTAGCATGAGTGGGGCACTGGGTTTGATCCTCAGCACCACATAAAGTAAAATAAATACATTATGCCCACCTATAACTAAAAAATTAATATTTCAAAAAAAGAACATCATAGTGGAGGGAAGCTTCTCAGGACATGGTGTCCAGGAAGCAGATAGAGATAGAGGAAGGAATGAAGGGAATACAGGGGAAAATGCACCCTTCCAGGGCATACACTCATTGCTCAACCTCCTCCAGCAATGCCCCACCTGCCTCAGTTACCACCCAGTTAGTCTATTCAAACTAGGATGGACTGATCAGGTTATAGCTCTCACAATTCAGTCATTCACTTCTGAACATTTCCTGTATTAACACAGGAGCTTTGGGAGGGGACACCTCTTATCCAAACCACAACAAAAGTAATGGATTTAGTCACCATCTCCTAGCTCCCAATAGACAAAGTTTCTAGCATCACCCAGTCCTTCATGCATCATTTCTATCAACAGTGTACAATGTTTCCCTTTTCTCCACATCCTTACCGATACTTGCTATCTTTTGACTTCCAGTAATAGCCATCCCAACAGATGTGAGGTGATATTTCATTGTAGTTTTGAATTGCATTTCTTTGATGTTTACCAAAATAAACCATTTTCTGAAATTAGAATACCAGGTACTGGCATAAATAGAGGCACAGAGACTAAAGGAACAGAAATAAGCCCTTGCGTACACTGTAAACAAGTTGTCAAGAATATATAATAGAGAAGGATTGTAGTGCTTCAATAAATGGTGCTGGGAAAACTGGATATCCAATTCAAAAAGATGAAATTGAATCCTTATCTTACACCATACTAAAATTAACCCAAAATAGATTAAAGAGTTAAATGTTAGAGCTGAAACTAAATCTAAAAAATAAGGGAAACTTGATGTTGGTTTAGACCATGTTTTCTTGGATATGACACTAAAATCACAGATACAAACAAAAATAAACAAATGAGGCTACATAAAAAAAGCTTCTTTACAGCAAAGTAAATAATCAAAAGAATAAAAGGCAATCTATGAAATGGAAGAAAATATTTGCAAACTACATATCTATAACAGGTTAATTTCTGAAATATATAAGGAACTTCTACAACTTAAAAGCAAAACTACCCAAATAACTTGATACAAAAATGGCCAAAAAGACTTGAACATATATTTTTCTAAAGACAGATAAATTTTTAAACTTTACTTTCATCTAAACCTTACTTATTCCTGAATTTTTCTTTACTTTTCTCCAAGTGCCTATAAGGGTTTCCCTGGCAAATTAATGATAAATCTCTCTGATATCAAGGATTTGCCTTGGACAACCCCACTTAAAATACATTCTCCTTGCTAGATTGGAAGTTTTCTCACTAATCTTTTAGGTGACTATTTTTCTCCTTTCACTTTTTGCTTATTCAAAATGGCACATAATGAGGTAATATCCTGTAACAGAAGTTGTGTGTAATCTACCCTATCATCCATTCTCCCAATCTTCCTTGGTAACAGATCACTGAATTTTATCCAAATAGCAGCATATCCAGCTAAAAGACTACTTCCAGTCTATCTTAAAGCAAGATGTGCTCAGATGACTACATTCTAATCCATGAAATACATTTCACGTGCTGCATAGTGATTTTTTGGTCAATGACAGACTGCATATTGAACTGTGGACCCATAAGATTATAATGAAGCTGAAAAACTTCTGTCAGTGACGTTATCACTATCATAACATCATAGCATAACACTTTACTCATGTGCTCATAGTGCTGCTGGTATAAACAAACCTACTGCCCTGCCAATCCTATAAAAATATAGCACATGCAATTACACATAGTACATAATACATAATAATGATAATAAGTGACTATATTACTGGTTCATGTGTTTATTATACTATATTATTCTTTTAGAGTGCATTCTTTATATATATAAAAATGTTTTCTGGTGCTGGGGATGTGGCTCAAGCCATAGCGCGCTCGCCTGGCATGCGTGCGGCCCAGGTTCGATCCTCAGCACCACATACAAACAAAGATGTTGTGTCCGCCAAAAACTAAAAAAGAATAAATATTTTTAAAAATTCTCTCTCTCTCTCTCTCTCTCTCTCTCTCTCTCCCTCCCTCCCTCCCTCCCTCCCTCCCTCCCTCCTCTCTCTTGAAAAAAAAATATTTTCTGTCAAACCCTATGCTGTGTCACACTGGCAGAAGCCTCATACTGTGTTTACCACATTTGTTGATTGCATCAAAAGGCTATGTGGAAAAATTGACCTGTACTATCTAGTTACATGCCAGTATACTCTATGGTGTTCACACAATGAAGCAATTGCCAAATGGTGCATTTTGAAGGATGTATCCCCATTATTAAGTGACCAATGCAAGACTGTATAAGTAGAAATGAAAGAAATTGCTAAAAGGCCGTTAAAAGGAGCAAATGAGCCCTTCTTATTTTCCCCTTCCTCTATGCTGATGCTTACAATGCAAATTGATATCTGCAGCTCTACCAGCTTCCTTGCTTTGTGAAAATGAGGGCAGAATGGTTAGCTGGGAAGAATATGAGTTATCTGTTGTGTGTTGTACAAAACCCATCTGTCTTGTCTGACCTACTATTTTTTTTAACAGTGTTAAGAATCAAACCCAGGGCTTCATGCATGCTGAGTAAGTGCTCTACCACTGAGCTACATCCCCAGCCCATTAAGCCATGATTATACTAGGTTTTCTCTCTCTTTCAGCTGAAATTGATTCTAGCTGATACATTTTTCCTGCTCATTTTTCATGTCCCATTGAAAGTAACTAAACTATGTTCCACAGTATTTCAATATCCAACACACCTAATAATATTTCGCTGCTTATGTAGGGGATACAGATATTAACAGAATTTTAAACCCTAATCCTACTTTTCATTCTTTTGATATCTACATATCAGCTTATTATTATGCATTGCATACTTGGTATTATGGTTTGGGTCTGGAGTGTCCCCCAAAAGCTCATGTATTGAAGGCTTTGTCTTCAATGCAGCAATGTTCAGAGGTGAGGATTTGGGGGTGATTGAATCATGAGGATTAGTCATCAGTGGATTAATCTACTGATAGCTGAATGGACTACTGGGAGGTGGTGGAAACTATAGGCATGTGAGACATGATTGGAGGAAGTAGATCACTGAGGTCATGCCCAAGAACTCCAGTCACATACATTCATGTAAAACCAAGAACAAGATATATATACAAGTAAAAAACTATATCTTGTTCTTTGGCCTTAAAGAACCCTCCTCTCTCCCTCCCCCTCCCCCTCCCCCTCCCCCTCCCCCTCCCCCTATCCCCCCTCTCTCTATCTCTATCTCTGTCTCTCTCTCTCCTCTCTGGCTACCAGGAGCTAAGGAGGTTTCCTATGCCACACCCTTTCACTGTGATGTTCTGTCTCACTGCAGGTTCCAAGCAATGGAGCCAGCCAACCACAGACTACAACCATGAACCAAAACTAATCTTATCCTCCTCTAAGTTGTCTTGCCTGGTATTTTTGTCATGGCAATGAAAAGCTGAATAACATTCTTGGTTATTTTTTTCCTTTACAATTGAATTAAATATTCACTCCAAATTATGATGGGAAACTACATACCATGCAGAGGATGAAACTTGCTTCTCCAAGATGATTTAAGCAGAACATATTATTCACAGCGAGTTCAAATTCATGAACACCATCAAATCATTAGAGTAATGACAATTAAAGTTCTATCTATAGCTCACACATCTCTTTGGAACTCCAGTCACATACATTCATGTAAAACGTAAATTTGTCTTAAATTTTCACAGACAGCCTACATTGAACAATTCCAAAACAGAAGGCTTCATATTCCTTCTATAATATTTTTTATGATCTCATCAAATGGTGCCACTATCCTTCTGGAAGATATCTTCTATTCCTCCTTCATTCTCAATGAAACTTCCAATAATCCTCTAAGGACTGTCTATACTATTCCTTGATATATCTTATCCATTTCTAGACTCTTATCCCAGTGACTCTCCCTTAACTCTAGCCCTAATCATTTCTTCCTTTGACAATTTCAGTGACTTGAGATCTCTTGTCCTGAGCAACACTCTCTAATCCAGACTACACATTATACTGTAACTCATCCTTATGAGACATGTTAGAGCATGTCACTACCTTGTTTGAAAGTTCTTGGTAATGGGCATGATGGTATACAATTGTAATCCCAGATACTCAAGAGACTAAGGCAGGATGATGGCAAGTTCTAGGCCAACCTATGTAATTTAGCAGGATCCTGTCTAAATTTTTTTAAAGTTTAAAAAGTGTTGGGGATGTAGCTCAATAAAAAGATGTCCCTGGGTTCAATCCCCAATACCAAAAATTAATAAATAAAAGTTTTCAGTGATGACCAGTCAAGTAGAGACACAAAGCTCAAGTCTTCAGTGTGATATTTAAGATCTTCCAAGATCTCAACCTGGTGCACATGATTATTCTAACTCTTGCTGATTCAGCAATATAAACTTATTAATATTCCCATAAGCCATTCATTTATAATTGTATGCACATGATTGATTTGGTTTCTGAAAAATTCATTTGATTTTTACCTAGTGACCCACACCCTCAAGTATCAGCACAAGTGTTTCTCCTAATGAGTCTTCTTCAACCATCTTATATCTCTAGGCCAACAGTCAAGTTTTTTCTTCACCAGTGTCCTCACACACATTTACGTGTGCCTATTTTGTACATGATTCAACAATGCAACATTTTCCATAGCACTAAAAGTCTTAGAAATTAGAGAATAGTGGATCCATATGGGCCATCACTAGAATACTGTCATACTACTGTGTGAGAAGTCCACAGAAGAACTTCAAGAGAAAAGTCCATCTCTACTCTCTAACCCTTCTCACCCTAATTATTCAAGGGCTGGTCTTGCTTCCAAATATCACAACAACACCTTTGACTCCACTCTAGGCCTGGTATCACCTAAGCTCTGGGCCTGGTCTGGCTGAGGGACCCAGGTTCTTCATCTCAGAAGTTCCTTTAAGTCAGTGGCTTTGCTTCCTGAGTAATGAGATGAGTTTGAGTAGCTGGGGCCCTAGCATAGCTAACCAACCACTAAGGACACTGTTCCCTTGGCCTGGCTTGAATGGTCTCACGTAGCTGGATTTTATTCATTGCCATTAAATTCAACATTTCAGAGGAAATATTGTCCAGGACTTCTTGTCTTCATCTCTTTTTCCTTTTAGCAAATAGAACCTCTGCCTGATTACACTCCTACTCCCACCCCCACCCCAAGCCCAGAGTCAAGTGGAATAATTGCAGGGAAGTTACCATGTTTTCTGCAGAGTTAAGAAATGGGAAATTCAATATGTGTTTACAATGATAGGAAAGTTAAAATAGCTCATCTCATGCTACATTGCCAAATGAAGGATAACAGAGACATAAACATTGTCCTTAAAAAGATTCTTTTGGAAGAAAAGTATGAATCGAATCATTTACTGGAGTACTGTTTGAACAGATGGTGTGATTAACAGCTAACATGTAAGCCATCTTGGGAGTTTATGGAAAAGTAAACAAGTGGAGCTAAAAAGAAATCACTTTATTCCCCAAAAGGTTCTTTCATTCATTTTACTAGAAAAATTGGAAAGCCTGTGTTTTGAAGCTGTGCTTCCTTTTTGAAGGTTAGGAGTGAACAAGAGAGTCTCTTTAGAGCAAGACCACTCGGATGCGGGGTTGAGATCCAAACTCACTTGCTGAGGGAAGATAGGGGTCTGAACAGCCAGATGCCTCCTGGTCAGCCACTAAGGATGCTCTGTTCATCTTTGATTGCTCTGAATGGCTTGGTGTGCCTTGAGGGAAGGAAGAGGAGTTAAGATTGGGGCTGGGGATGTGGCTCAAGAGGTAGCGCACTCGCCTGGCATGCCGGGTTTGATCCTCAGCACCACATACAAAACAAAGATGTTGTGTCCGCCAATAACTAAAAAATAAATATTAAAAAATTCTCTCTCTCTCTCTCTCTCTCTCTCTCTCTCTCTCTCTCTCTCTCTGTCTCTCTCTTAAAAAAAAAAAAAGAGGAGTTAAGATGTAGGAACCAATTGTGCTCTCTGCACTCTGAAAAAGCACTTTCCAAGGACTGTTTTCTCTAAGGCTAGTCCAATGTCCTTGGGAGTCAGGTGTTTGTTAGAAGGCTGTGTGATGGTTTAGAGGTGAGGTGGCCCTCAAAAACTCCTCCAGTGTGTGACAATGACAGGAAGTTCAGAGGTAAAATGATCGGGTCAGGAGAGCCTTAACCTAATCAGTGCATTGATCCACTTGAATGGATTAACTAAGTGGTAGCTATAGGCAGGTAGGATGTGGCTGGAGGAGGTGGGTTACTGGGGATGTGTCTTTGGGGTTTATATTTTTTTCCCTGGTGAGTGAGAACTCTCTCTGCTTCCTGACAGTCAAGTCCTGAGCTGCTTTTCTCCACCACGCCCTTCTGCCATGATGTTCTGCCTTCCCTCAGGCCCAGAGCCATGGAGTTGGCCATCTATGGGCTGAGACCTCTGAAACCATGAGCCCCAAATAAACTTTTCCTCCTCCAAAATTGTTCTTATCAGGTCTTTTGGTTGCAGCAGCATAAAGGCTGAATAAGATAGGCCAGTTTTCCCAATGGGGAAACTGAGGTACATAAAGGAGGAAGGGACCCACCAAGAGCTGCCACTGACACCCTGGCCTGTGGGGTTCCAGAGCTCCAGGAAGAAGCAGCAGTTAATAGAGGAAAGAGCAATGAGCAGGACATCTGAGACATGGGTATTAAAGTCTCCTCTGCTAGTTCATGCCTTGGGGACAACAGCTGCTCCCTTAGGCTCCATGGCCTCTCTAACTTTAAGGTGTGGCTTCCATACCAAATGATGGGCTCTAACATCGTCCGTTCCGTACTAAAATGGTATTGAGAGACCAAGTGGCTTCCCCGGCCCCATTCATGACCATCCTCATCTGACATAAGGAGAAAGTAAGTGCTTGGATGCTGGGACCACTGAGGCCACCATGCCACCACTTAGGCAAACCTCGAAGGGGCTGGCTGACCCTTGGCAGAGCTCTTTCCCTGCTGCCTTCACCAGAGCACATTCTTCTGAGTGATGGCCACCACAAGTGGCCTGTGCACTTGTTCATTCATCCAACATGTGTCGAGTGTGCAGTAATGCTCGGGCATCGTGCTCGACACTGGGGAAACACTGGTGAGCAAGAGGGATATAGTTTTTCTCCTTCCAAACTAGACCCAGTGGGAGACATGGAAGTGGCCAGATAATTAAAACATAGAGGGGTAAATGTGAGCACAAGGAAAGTGAACTGGAGCTCTAGCTGAGGAGTCAGGGTCGTGATGTTGGCACCAAACTAAATTTTCATTAGCCATCCAGATATTAAGAATCATACAGGTGGACTGTTGCAGATTTGCTTGCCTTTCAACCTGACATGTGGTCCTACTTAGATGCACATGTTGCTTTCCCAGGCATTAGAGCCAAAAGCTGCCAGGAAGGCAATGAAACCTTTTTATGTTTCCAAAGATCAAGCAACTTAATTAAAGAGGAAGAGAACTTCAGTGATAATAATCCAGAAATAAACACTTTCTCTTGGGCATGTTCTTGCAAATATTTCTGAGCTCTTTCATGTGAACAGCCTTTAAATTTCCTCTCTGGAACTGAATACTGGAAACTTTGAAATGGTTTCCTTTAGCAGTTTGAAATCTTGGATAGTATATCCTAGCAGGTGTACTAGTACCTAGTACCTGCTTTCCTGAGGTTTTTTTGCTTGTTTCATGTTTGTGTAAAGGACTGTGAGAATGTTCCTCTCCCCATTTTTGAATTACATTTGGAATTCACTCCAGGTCTCTAGTAAATGGAATGGAAAAACTTACAGTGTGTTCTGTGTTGATATGGGACACTGCTCACCACAGGGACTCATTCCTGGGATGGAATGATCCATTTGGAACATTGCTCCAGGTCAACAGAAGAAAGGAATTCCTTCAGGTACCTATGTGCTATAACACTCACCCTTTTGCATCTCACTTTATAGTCACTTCCGTCCAAGTGTCATCCTCACCAACCCTTAATCAGTTTTAAGTTCCTGCAACTAATGACAGTGTCTTGGTCTTCCTGACAGGCCACTCGCCTAGGGCCAAAGCCTTGTATGTAGTAGGTGTTCATTCAACATTCGACCAATGCCCAAACTTCCAATATCATTTTACTGAGCTCTTAAGTACTGTTCTATTGGCACATAAAGACTGCCATAATTCATTTTCAAAGGCAGCCATCTTCATTCTTTTCCACATGGCACTAATATTGTTTCATTAATTTACCAAGTGATAAAAATGTGTACTTTAAACTGGTTAGTCAGAGGACCAGTCAGTTTTTTAATATTTCATTTGTGTTCATTTTCAGAAATTTGTTGAATAAACTAACTTCTGGCCTTAAAATCTATATACTTCTCCTAAAAAGAGAGATATGACAATAATGACACTTCCACTCACTATACTTTATTCAGACTATAATACAATAAAGGTTCAAGAAATATGAACAAAGGATTATAATTACTCCTTCTAAGTCTATAATGATTGAATTGTATTCTTGATATATTTAATTTCCATTAAAATTTATCTTGAGTTGTTTATTGATAAAAAGAAAATATTAGTTACCATGAATTTTGGTGGTCTTTATATTGATCATGGGAAACCAAACATACTTGAAATGATAGAGTTATAATAGTCCTTGATAACTTTCTAGTGCTATGGGAGTTTCCTCAAGTGGGAAAGGAAGTCACAACAATTTTTTTTTTTTTTTTTGGTACTGGGGATTGAACCCAGAGGTGCTTAATCACTGAGCCAGATTCCCAGTCCTTTTTTATATTTTAGTTAGAGACAGGGTCTCACTGAATTGCTTAGGTCCTTGCTAAATTGCTGAGGCTGGCTTTGAACTTGTGATCCTCCTGCTTTAGCCTTCCAAGTCGCTGGGATTACAGGCATGTGTCACTGCACCAGGCTGATGGTCACAGCAATTTTTTTATAATGTGACATAATAACTGTGAAAATCAGCATAGGATTGGGAAAAGAGCCCAAATACTTTTTATGGTCATGTTTAGGCAATGAGATTAAGATTCTATGTGGCTTTTGTTCTATGACCTATAATTTCCTATAGCTTCCAGGTTTTCCATTTTGATTGAAAACAGTGATGATTACAAATAGAATAGCAAGATTCGTTTGTTTTACAGATGAGAAAGTTAAAGTCCTGGGTGTCTGACAAAAACTGGTCAAGAAATCTGAGCTCTAAACTTTAAGTTGTACTTTGACTTCAGACTTGGGGAAGACACAGACAGGATTTCATTTTTCAATTAACCTACAAATTGAGGTGCAATAGAAATTCTAGGCATATGAAACTTAAAACTCATTATAAAGTCAAGGGTGAAAGCATGGTTTTACACAAGTACTATGTATGCTTACTAAGCTTCCCCTTTCTTTGGACTGGAGCAGCCCAGTCCTGTGGGATCTCCTTTGAAATACTACCAAGTGCCTCTTCTCATTTACTCGCTCTTCCCAAATTCCCATTTCCAGTAGTGGCTTCAGTCTTCCATGGATGCTCATGACCTCTGGTGCAAAAGAATATTAGACAGTTTTAGCAAGTGGCTGTCAATGTATCCGGGTGTAAGTTGATTTCACTGAAGGAAATCTGAACTTTTGTCATCATGGGTGCTAATTCCTGCTAATTGCTAACACCTCATAATTAAATTGGCAGAAATTTCACTACAGGGTCAGGGGATACAAAAACTGGCAGGCTTATTAAAAGGCAGCCTTCTCAGAGGACTGTAAGACTGGGGATTGTGGGATGAACAGGGTATTTCCAGGTCTTAGTTATAGGAGAGATCCTGAGGACACAGAGGGCCATAAAGGAGTGTTGTTTGATACAGAGCATGAGACCTATGGATGCATAAGAAACTGATAATTGCAGTGACCTGTAGGGCATGGGTGCCTTCCAATTGATAAAATGCAAATTGCAAGTGCAGCATGGTACTCATGCTAGAGGACATGATTTCAAGAATAATTGCCATCCTTTCTAGACCAGCAACGGTAAACTGTAGCATAAATTCTAGGCCAGTCCACCATCTGTTTTTCAGAGAAAGTTTTATTAGAGAACAGCCATGCCTACCCGTTTACATAATCTCTATGGTTGTTTTTGTGCTACAATGTCAGAGCTCATTAGATGCAACAGAGATCTACGTCCTGCAAAATATAAAATATTCCTTACTACAGAAGAAATTAGACAACCATTTTTCTAGATCATATAAAAGAAATGTTAGATTGAAATGATCCTGAAAGAATCCAGGATAAAAAGGGAACTAAAGAGATCCTGATCAGAAAAATGTAGACTCATACATTGCTAGTGGCACTACAAATTGGTACAACCACTCTGGAAAGCAGTGTGGAGATTCCTTAGAAAACTTGGAATGGAACCACCATTTGACCAGTTATCCCACTCCTCAGTTTATAACAAAGGACTTAAGATCAGCATACTGTAGTGACAAAGTCACATCAATATTTATAGCACCTCAATTCACAATAACTAAACTATGGAACCAACCTAGATGCCCTTCAATAGATGAATGGATAAAGAAACTGTGGTATGTATACACAATGAAAGAGAATAAAATTTTGGCATTTTCAGGTAAATGGATGGAGTTGGAGAATATCACACTAAGCAAAGTAAGCCAATCCCAGAAAATCAAAGGCTGAATGTTCTCTCTGATAAGTGAATGCTGATCCATAAAAGGGAAAGGGGGCATGGAAAGAATAGAGGAACTGTGATTGGGCAAAGGGGAGGGATAAGAGGGGGCATTGGGGTAGGAAAAATGGTGGAATGAAAAGAACATCATTACCCTAGATATATGTATGACTGCACAAATGGTGCAACTCTATATCATGTATAAACAGAAAAATGAAAAATTGTGCTTCATTTATGTATGGTGAAATGAAATGCATTCTGGTGTCATGTAAAACTAATTAGAACAAATTTTAAAAGATAAAAACAAACACAAAAGGAATCCAAGCCTACAGTGTGAAAGTTTAGTAATGAAAAAAGTTTGATATAGAGAGGTAAGGGTGGGGAGAAACTGTAGTCTGAACAAAATAGACATGCATGAATGTATTTCTATAAGGGTGATTCTGAATCATCTAAACCTGGCATTGGCAAGCTACAGCCTGCCAGTCAAAACTGGCCCAACATTTGTTGTTGTAATTCAAGTTTTATTGAAACACAATCTTACTCATTCATGTCTGTGTTTTCTATGGCTATAGACATATTACAAAAACCTTTAATGCAATCTAAAACATTTAACTATTTATCCTCAAACTCACTTCTCTTTTGGTCTTCTTCAATTTGTAAGACTTCTGAATCAGCTTTGAGGACTCATTTGATCTCTCTTAGGTCTTCCTATTGTTCACCTATGCCAGCCACATTCCCAGTCGTACTTCCCATTATAAGAGCAAATGAGAGGAACTATATCAGGAGGCAATAATTTAGCTCATGCCTATATACCATATCCCAAATCATAGGTGATAGAGTAAACTTGAAACATTAAGGCTTATCATTGGCTTAAAAATTTTTTCCTAACATGTTGATTGCCCAATCAATGTTAGAGTGGAAGCATATCTCCAGTGATGTATCCAGGGTCCTTTTTATTGAAAGGAGTTCAATAAAAAGCCAGAAGAAAAATTTGTTAAATTTCTGGTAACAGAAAAAAAAACAGAAAGTGATAAATGAAGTTTTAAGTACCAGAATTAATGTTCAAAAAGAACTCGATGGACTGGAACCCTGAGACAAATGGAACAAGATAGAGCGTTGTTTGGCAAATGGTAAAGCTGAGCCTTGAGGTTAAAAAAATCAATTATATAGTTACATGACATGAGCTAAATGGTTTGAGAGTAGTTCATGTGGAAAAATCAGTATTCATATTCTTTTTTCACTGCTAAGTATAGTACTACTAAAAATAACTACCACAGTCCATCTCAGGAATAGATCTGGGTTTGTGGTTGAGGTGTCTTGAAACTATATCAGCTGAGATGAGGTGGATGGACCACAGCACGGTTAAAATAGAGAAAGACATTCTGTGAGCTTAATGTTATAATGAGTTTCTGTGGTAATCCCCAATCCCACACAGGGATTGAGAGGTTTTCTGGGACACAAGACTATCAAATGCTAAAACCAAGAAAGTTCTGGACAAACCAGGATGTCTGCTCATACTACACTATCTTCAGCAACAATTATTTCCTGTTTATTAAACAAAAAAAAAATGTAATTGTTCTAACCTTAGGACCTTAGTACTTGCCATTTACTCTGCCTGGAACTCTATTTCCCTACATTGTCACTTGTGGCTGTTTCTTTTGTGTCATTTTAGTCTCAACTCAAATGTGTCTTTCCATATATAACAACAATTTTGTTCCACCACTCTCTTTCCTACCACCCTCTTTTATTTTGTTCATAACAATTCTGGCTATGTGAAATTACTCTACTTGTTATTGTCTGTCTCACCCCATTAGAATGTAAGTTAAATAAGAGAAGAAATCTTAATTATTTTGTGCAATGTTATATTCTCATCAACTAAAACAGAACTGGACACATAGGAAGAATTCAACACTTATTTGTTGAATGGATAAATTAATAAATGAATGATACTGCATAACCAAGAAACATAGACTGAATCCTTACATATACATGCCAAAGGCTCTGAGAAAGGTATCATGAGAAAAGGAAAATAAAGATACCTGTAAACTTTCAGATGAGGTCATACAAGTCAGTATGATGTCAAGATGGCTCTAGCATATTCTGGTTACATCATGGTAAATTTATGAGGTTGCTATATAAATACTATAGATACCCAGAACATTCAAGTTTGGGCTGTTTGCATGTTCTGTGTTGTGCTCCTAAAATGCAAAAATTCTGTTTTCATCTTATAGTTCTTGAGACCCTCTGGCTCTGGTCAAACTATCATCAGAGACTTATAGATTTAAAATTAAAAGATTCAGAGAAAAAATATTTGTGGTCTCACAACCAATGTCCCTTTTAGAAATATTGGCTATAAAGTTTCTATTATGAGCTCCCACATTATATGGTTATTTTCTCCCAAGATTTCAGTCCATTCCATCATAATTAAGTCCCTAGCCTCATTTCCCCTCAAAGCTTCTTTAACCTTCTGAGAAATGAAATTGTCAGCAAGGCAAATCCCAAATTGATCAGATGCCCCACGTTTAGCAGAATAAGACTTCTATCAGGTGCCTGGACAGCTGAAGCCTTCCATCCCTACTCTAGCTTCCCTCTGTGCCAGTTCTGTAATCTTCATTAGGGAAGCATCCACCATGTCTTCTGTGACACATTTCCTTGATGGCACTGCAATTTCTCCCAATTTTTATGCTCCTGCGAAAGTTCACAGTCTTATTCTCCTTCATATTTTGTGGATTTCCATGGAAGTTAAATATACTTTGAACATGCTGGGTGAGAAGGTCCTTAGGCTAGAACCACCAACCCACTGTGGATAGATAGAAGTGCCCCACAAAATTGCAATGGGAAGTGACAATCTGGCTGAAAGCCTTCCTCTTCTGTTGTCTTTTAGCAGCATACTGCTATCAGTCAACATAATTTTTGGACAAAGAAGCTAAAGATTTAAAATTTCCACAAAAAAAAGGTTATTCAGGGTCAGATGGCCAAAAACATTTAGTCAGGATGATTGAATGCAGCATTAAAATACCTGAATGGAAGAATCCATTTAGTCAAAGTAACATCAAGAGCTTTTATTTTTCTTTCATTTTCTAGGTTTCATTTCAACAAAAATATTTTTTAAAGTTTCTTCTGTACAAGGGAAAATTCCAAAGCAAACAGGAATAATTCAAGTTTAGTCTCAAAATTCAGAGGCTTAGGTTCCCAAAGTATACATTCAGCATTAGATATATTATAAGGGGGTCTAAAGCCCTTCAAATTAAAAAAAACACTAAATAAAAATTAAAAAAAATTATCTAATCTCTGTTGGGCTTGCAATCATACTTTGTAGAGAACCCAATTGATCAATATAGCATAATCATCCTGAGGACCTCATAGGACATAAAAATTGTTATAAAGACACACTATGATATAGACCTTGGTCTCCAAAATTGTTTAATTTTAATTCTTCATAACACCGCTTGAACATTCAAACTGCTAGAAGAAAAGATAGTGAGCCGGGTGCACTGCCACATGCCTGTAATCCCAGTGACTTGAATGACCAAGGCAGGAAAATCACAAGTTCAAGGCCAGCCTCAGCAATTTAGTGAGACCTGTCTCAAAAACAAAAATAAAAGTACTGGTGATGAAGCTCAGTGGCAAAGCACCCCTGGGTTCAATTTCAAGGAGAGAGGGAGAGAGAGAGAGAGAAGAAAGTGAATGTAAATGAAGAGCTGCCCACACAGAATTAAGTCTCCTTTTCATGAAGACCAGCCCTCATTCCTAATCACTACGTTTATTGACCAGAATAACATATACTGAGATTCTCATTCACTGAGATTCTCATTGACCAAGGTAGAAGGAAGTGAACTCTATTTTAAAGAGCTAAATACAGGGCTGGGGCTGGGGCTCAGTGGTAGAGCACTTGCCTAGCATGTATGAGGCACTGGGCTCAATCCTCAGCACCACATGAAAAAAATAACAAGATAAACATATTGTGTCCATGTATAAGAAAAAAGAGCTAAATATAGTAGATGTCACCTTCTCCTCCTTTGTTTTCTGTCTCCCTGTTTGCATTGGGAGACACTAATTGCAAAGCAGGGACATCCCATTAAGTCCTTTAGGTACAAACTTTCTTCCATACTGAAATTATCAATTCTTAAAACACCATAAGATTATCCAAATTTCCAAAGTTTCCTCATATTAGGATTATGGCTACTTTTAATGCTACTTTAAAATATCTGTGATCTGTAAGTAGACTATATTTTGGCAAACACCAATATTTTAAAAGAATCTCAATGTTTTCAGAAAGGACATTTCGATCTATTTTTCTGTTGCTGGAAACAAAGTTACAGAAATTTTGGACACTACATGAAGAAATATCATTTTAATATTTATACAGGCAAAGAAAACTGTGTGTCATGAACTGGCACCCATATTATTATTATTATCATTATCATTATTATTATGTATGCTAGAAAATTATTTTATTGCTTTTTGGACACCAACTTTTTGTGATAATCTTATTACAAGCTACCTCTGTGTAAATAAAGGAAAATATATTTAAACAAGTAGAAATAAATGTGCATGATTCACCAGCACAGTTAACTCAAGAATTTCCAGCCTTATAACCACAACTGATAGGAAGATTTATTACCACAGCTGCTTGTATTAAACTTCTTTTCCTTGCAGTTGAAGGAATCAAATTTCTTCTTGGAGATTAGTCATTTGTGGGGGTGTCACCAACTGCAAAATGCTTCTGTTATGAATGAGGTGCACTTCTCGTTGCTGTCCTCCGGCCCTAAGTCAGTGAGTAATTTTCATCTCTTTATGTTTCTTTCCCGCCTACCATCAGGAACAAATTTTAATGACTTACGCAGTCAAACTTTCTTTAGTTGTTATGCAAACCTAAAACTTCAGATTGTATTGTTTCTGGTAATGAAATAACCTCACAAAGAAAGGTAGGATGAAGTGACATTTTGCCACATGTTTACAAGAATAAAATCCCTGGAGGAAAAGGTCTATGCAGGATACAAAAACAGGAAGGGAGCTAAAGTATCTTGGGTGGCTATAAATGTGCCAGGCACTGCACTAGGCTCTTTATAAAAGTATCTTACCTCATTCTTGAGACAATTCTTCAAAAGAATAGGTGATATTCCCATTTCACAGATGAGGAACCTGACCTTCTCAAGATTGTGCAGTTTATTAGTGAATAAACAAGTATTTAGGCTTAGATCCAGCTGGCTCCCTTGCTTTCTTCCTGTGTTTCAGTGTTCCGTCTTTTGTCAATGAGGAATTAACCAATAATTCGCAGTACTAATAAATATAGCCATATACTTTGAAGAGACTGATTCTGTGCCTAAATAAGAAAATCCTAAAGCCACAAAAGATGTCAACTGGTCATTTCTTCCACTCTCTACTAAAATCATGCAAAACTGATAAGGCTGTATTTTCTTTTTCAACACTTCTGGAAACAAACACTTAAAATTTACCTTGTACCTTTTCACAATTTTCGGTAACTATTGTCTTCATGGAATCCTTTTATATAATAAGATTTCCCCATCTTCCTTTGAGCTCTTGTTTGCAAAAATATGGAGATGGTAGGCTCTGCACATATTAAGATTCTGTCAATTGAAAATAGATGTCAGAACAATTGAACAAAGAATGAGATTTTAGTAAATCCACCAGTTGCTTGGTTTATTTCATGACAGTTTGGCTGGTGTTGTTTTGCCATTGAATTGACTGGTTGTTTTAGCTAAATATACACTTTCTAATTTACCATCTATTCATGGTGGTTCTAATATGACATATAAGTGCAACAACAACAAAAGTTTGAATAATAAAAAGTTTCAGGCATTCACAATGGAATATTTGAGATTAAATTTTAAAGTCATTTTTTTATATTTGTGAAACAACTTAAATCCAGCAAATACTTTTTTGGTGGGGAGATGTTGCACTTTTGCCTCTTTATTCAATCAAGGGCAAAATTGATCATCTAGCTAAGATCCCTTATAAGAATAATTACTGAGTTTGAATCAATGTTAATAATAGTCTTACTTGATCAGATATAAGTACTTCTACTGGGGCTCTAAGTGTCCAAATAACTTAATCAATCTTTCCTAGTCATGTTTCTACAAGACAGAAAAGCAAAGAGAATATATATATATATTCATCCTTGAATACCTGTATAGCCAAACCTAACCCAGTGAAACAAATGGCACATGATAACTAATTAGAACATGAACTGCACAGGGTACTGAGATGCTCTTCCTCATTTTCTCATGTAGATGCCATTATGTTGTAGCTCCTTTCCCAGCACTTGAGATGAGTAAATGGGCAGTCTAAAGAGCAATAATGCATCTGAGGTGACTGGATTTATCCTTACTGGATTTTTCTAGCACTGTCAAATGCTTCTTGGAAGAAGGCAGCCTGGTCACAGTGCTTGGGAACAGCCTTAATCATTGTTGTAGTGAGATGGGATGCTCAACTTCATACCCTCATTTACTTTTTTCCTCAGTCACTTATCTTCTCTTGATGCTATTATTCCACCTGCTGAAAACCATATGTACTGACCCAATGTTTCAGGGACTTCCCGACCATCTCCTGTACCAGCTGTTATACCCTGGTGACCACATCCCTCTTTCTGGGCATGACAGAGTATCTCCTCCTTGCTGTCATAGTTTATGATGGGCGCATTATGATGTAATTTCCATTACAAATAATCAGCTTTGCATACAGTTGGTCTTGGAAACCTGGATCAGTGCCTTCTTAGTAGCAATCATACCAATCATTGCAATTCCTGGCCATTTTTGTGGATGCAACATCTTCAAATATTTTACCTATGAGGTGCAGATCCTGCTAAAGCCTGTCTGCTCAGACACTCCTATCAATCTAATTCTGCCCCTTCCCTTCACCTTTATCTTCATTTTCTATTCCTGCATTCTGGTTACCATGATGAAGATCCAATCTATGGAAGCCAGGCTCAAAGTTTTCTCTGTGGATCCCATCTTACCTGTGGTTATCTTATTTTATGGGACTGTCATCCATATGTCCCAGAAACCTCAGAAAAAGGAATCTCAGAAAGAAGACAAAGTCTTTACAGTATTTTATGGAGCAGTTATTGCCATGTTAACTCCTCTTATTTACAATTTATGGTTGGTTGGTTGGTTGGTTGGTTGGTTGGGTTCCAGGAATTGAATCCAGGGATGCTTAACCACTGAGCCACATCCCCAGCCCTTTTTTGTGTTTTATTTGGAGCAGGGTCTCACAAAGCTACTCACTCAGTTGTTGAGGCTGGCTGTGAACTCACAATCCTCCTGCTTCCGCCTCCCAAATCACTGGGATTACAGGTGTGCACTATAGCACCTAGCACAATTCATGTTTTTAAAGGTAAACAACAAAAATCTTAGGGAACATTCTCTCTGTGGTCAACACTAGCCACTCATTAACAAGTTGACCATTGATATTAGTGTCTTCTCAAGCTACATTGAGATATAAAGCCATAAATGTACCCCAAACAGTTCAGAGAGAAAATAACAGTAGAAGGTACTTGAAGGTGGCACAACAGCTAAATAGCCCATCGGGGAAAACTTCTTTTCTGGGCTATAAACCGCAAGGGTTTTGTAACCAACCATCATCTTTGTAGTTGCCACACAAGGTGAATAAAATTAAACACAAGACAGAGGTTACACAATAATAGTTTAACATTTGTTCTTCATATTTCATAAGCATTTCCCCCAATTTGAACCCAATAGACAAATAGTTCCTCAATTTCCACATTTAGGTGATAATATCTCATGGGAAAAAAAAATCTGTTGTATGTAAAGTAATCTATCTTTTAATTAGTGCTTTTAAATAAATTATTCTAGTTTATCCTAAAATTGCTTATTTTAAAATATTTTACATATGTAAATATTAATAAATCTTTTCTTAACCAACATTGTTTCAACAAATATTAAATTTCCATTGTATCAATTTCTCATAAAAAATGTCTAAACTGAAATTGTTATTCTTTTGCCTTCTTCTGTTTCTCTGCCTTCTCTTCCATGATGTGCTTTAGCGACCCTCTGGCCATTTCAACTCCCACTTCTCATACACATTTATGAGCTTTAGCATTTCTGCTTGTCCCAAGAGTCTTCATGGCCAAGACTGTGATTATTTTTCTCCTTTTTCTCCATTTAAGAAGATGCAATATGCACTTTCTTTTGTTGACAGCCAGAATTTATTATATACTTTGTATCATGGTAAATTGTGGATTCTTTTTCTTATCTTAGCTTTCACCAACTGACTCCACAATTATTCGGCCACATTATGGTCAGAAGGTAGATAACGTCTTGCTTCTAAACTTCCTTCCCTCAAATAGCCTATTCTTGGATGGATGTTTCTCTGAAAGCAATGTTTTCTATCCTTGGTTTTTTCTTCACTTTCTTTCTGAAGGTTGATCCTTTCTGGGTCCTAAAAATAAAAATAAAACAACAAACACAGAAAATATACGAATGATGTCTTCCCATAAGTCATTTGCCACTACCAATGAAGTGTGACACCTATTCCCCGATTGTTATGATTTGCTGCCCAAAGATCCAGAGGAAAAATCACTAGGAAGTAATTCTCCATTGATCCAGTTGGAACCTCCTTCATTGGTATTTTCTTTAGAATCAATTTTTCTAGGTATTTAGGGGGTGAGAGGATGGGGGCAGGAAAAAGTCCCTGTCAGTTTCACACTGCACTTTGTTAATGGTGCCCTGTACATAATCCAAAGATGATTGGATTGTGGACTATGGAATCAGAAAACGTGGATTTGAATTCAATCCCTGCATTTATTACCTATGGCATCTTGGGTAAGTTACTTAACTGCTCTGGACACTATGCTTTCCATCTACAAAATAAATATAATAATAATACTTTTACTCATAGTGTTATTAGAAGAATTAAATTTATAGTCTCTATCAAGTGCCTGGAACAGTTCTTGGCACATAGTAAGCATTTAATCAATGTTGAATATTATTGCTGTTTTCTGAAAGCTTCCAAATACTCCTGTTCTTTGTTTTATAAAAGTATTTCCTTTATGTATCTTCCTGTCCAGAGTGTACAATAAGAAGTGTAACTGGCCCATTCTCTAATTTTAGAACACAGTAATATCATATTTCCCTTTGGCTCTCATTTTTATGGCTTTGCTCTTAATCTGCTTGACTCCTATTCCAGTTCCTCTGACCTATGCTTGATATATTTTAAGTAGAGACAGCCTCAAACTTAGGAATGAGTTATGTCCAAAAGCTAACTCATAAGTCATCAGCTTGGAACTCAGAGCACGTTTTCTCTGTTGAGATAGGGTAACTACATTCCAAGGGCAGCTCACCAACATCTATTTAGGTCATCAGCACATCACTAATAATACTAAAAGTCCTAAGACTATTTTTTAAAAGTATGTTTGTTTATTGGAAGATAGGTTTTAAGTCCCCATTTAAGATTCTGACAGGCACTGTTAGATTGGATTTCTGCTCAAAAAATATATATAATAAAAATATTCCTTGAAGGTCTCTGTGACACCCTCATGCCCTAATGAGTGTATGAGGAAAATCATAGCAAGGTATAAGAGTGGGGTTCAAAGAGTTTCTCTACAGAGTACAAAAATAATCATTTGTTTCTGTGTATGAGTCACTCATGATTCAAAGGACACCCATCCTCTCTTCATTTCTTTGTCTGCTATTGCTGATGTTAGATGTCTTAACACTAAACCTGGGGTCACTCATTTCAGAGACCTTTACTAAATGGCTTCTGTATATTAGGGATGCCAATCCAAATACGACATTTTCTGCCTTTGAGAGGCTCACATTGGAGTTGAAGAGCAAAGGCACACAGTAAAGTGCTACAGATACTGGGATCCACTTTTGGGGTGTTTTGCTTTTTTGTTTCGCTTGGGGGTTTTGATGTTGTTTTGTTTTGTTTTGTTTTTGTGGTGTTAGAGATTGAATCCAAGGTGCTCTACCACTGAACTACAGCCCCAGACCTTTTCAATTTTTTGGGGGGGTGGGGGAGGATCAGGGTCTCACTAAGTTGCTGAGGCTTGCCTTCAACTTGCCATCCTCCTGCCACAGCTGCTCAAATTGCTGAGATCATAGGTGTGATCCACTATGCCTGGTTTGTGATCCACATTTATATGAGCACAGAAACCAGTTCTAACTGGGCCAGTCAAGAAATACCTAACAGAAAAGATGACAGTTTTAGTAGAGTACTTAGACATAGTTTGCCAATTGGATGAAGGAGGACAATTTCAGTGGATGTGATGTAAACAAGTACAAAATCCTGCTTGGTGTCCTTCCAGATACTGCCAACAATTCAACAAACTGTAGCAAAAGATGTGGGAAGTGTTTTTGGCAATATATAAGACTTGTGAAAAAAGCAGTAGGCCAGATTATGGGTAACTTGACATGCTGTATTTAAGGAACTTGCACTTTATTTATTCTATAGGTCAACAAACTGTAGCCTGAAAGATCAAATCTAGCCCTTGGCTTGTACAGCCCATCAGCTAAGAATGATTTTCGATTTTTAAGAGATGTTTCTAAAAAGCAAGGAATATTCTACAAAGACTGTGTATCCTACAGAGTTTAAAATGTTTACTGTCTGGCCTCTTACAGAAAAAGTTTGCTGACTACAATAAGTGGTAGGCAATCATTAAAGAATTTTGAGCAAGCCAGTAAAATGTTCAGCATTATATTTTAGACAGATCACTTTTGCAAAACAAAATGTACAACTTTGAAAAGGTTAAAATTTTTTAAAAAACAAAAGTTAAACAATTGGACAACATGCCAATAAGAAGGCCATTACAATAATCTGAGAGCTGATGTGGACCTTAACCAGTCCATGGCAAGAGGGATTTGGAGAAGACCTGCATCTTAGAATCTTAGAGTGACCTTTCTTTCTTTTTTCTTTTTTTTTTTTTTTTCATTTTAACATGAAATCTCACTCACACTTAGCATATATTTTCTTAGAAGTAGTATCTTTAGTATGGATATAACAAGAGCTCTTAGGGGTAAGGGGATCTCTTCCTCAACATTATTCATTTCTTTCCCAACACCCAAGGAGCACAGAGAGACATGAAGAGGGTGAGGTCCAAAGAAACATAGCTATGTTTTATTCATATGGTATAGGCCCTTCTCTTACCAGAATAGAATATTGTGTGTATATATATATAATTTTAGTTTTGTTCAAATAAAACGATTTTAAAAATACTAAATATTCTCTGACTTCCTGATAATCTTCGAAGCTCACTGATCACCTGTCACTCCTTTAGACTGCCTTTAGATGTGTCTCACGCATCATGAATCATGCTACCATGAGACCTACTGGGAAGATTTAGAAAAAACATTGTTTAGAAATATCAGTGACATCCAGTTTCTAAGTTTCTTTTTGCTCAAATATTATTCACCTTCCTCGTTTTATCACATCGACCATTTCTTTCTTGTCCCTTGTGCTATAGAAACCCACAGATGTTTGCTCAGCCCATCCATAAAAGTCTTGGCATAATAGTGTCCAAATTTTGTTCAAGATATTTTAATGATTATTGTTTCATTTGAGCTTTGTAGCAATGTAATGTTAATTTACCATGAGAAATTCAAGGCTCTGTAAACTAAAAAAAAAAAAAAAAAATTGCTCACAGTTGCAAGGCTGGTTAAGTGGTAGAGAAAGGACTAAAACCCAAAGCTGGTATATTTGCCACTGTGCTGCATCCCTAAGGACTATAGATCCAGATTTTCTCATCAACACCTTGTTCATGATGTTCACTCACATTTTGAGCTGTGAAGTCTGTGGCTGACTCACTCTTTCATTTGCTGCTTGGTTCTGTGTACCCCAGTATTAGCCTAGATCCATTCCTGTATTGTAGTTCCATAAAGAATTCTCATAACTGGCGTAAAGTCACTTTAATCTATCTGTCTATAATATCTCAAACACATGATAACCTTTTCTTCCTGAACATAAGGAAATGTCAGTCTCCTTACCTGCCTTTGCTGCTTCCCCATATTATGCTGGTTCTCTCAAACTATTGCAGACATTTGTCACTTGCTCTTTGATTTTCCCTATTTCTGTTCTAATTTCTTTATTCATTTTCTGTGCTCTCCATTAGTTTGTTCTAAAATTGAAAATATCTATTTTTCTCTTCAAAGCATTTGGCTTCATTTCTTTCCTTGAGAGCTTTCTTTAAATTATTTTTTCATCTGTACCAATCTTCTCTGACAGCTTGAAATGAAAGCTGGGCTTCTCTCCTCTTGACCGTTTCTCATCATTTTCAATGCCTTCTCTTACTTATATGAATTTGCTCATCCTCCACTTACTTCTGCCAAATTTCCAAGCTTTTAAGAAATTAATTTCAGCTATTACTATTGCATGACCAGAAAAAGTGTTATCTTTCATTTTCTATGTCGGACCTCTACTGTTCCTTGCATATAAATCCTGTCAGCCCTACTGGATCACTTCTCTTTCTGTAAGCATATTGTAAAGTATTAGCATATACTTCCAAATAATCTTCCTTCAAGTGTACATTTTTGTACACAATTTTCTAAGTATTCAGCTTCACTGGTCAATTTCCAATTATCTCTGGCTCTATTCCCTTTTTTGAGATGTAATTGAAATGTCCCTCTACTCTAAAACCACTTTATTTTATGAAGAATGAAGAAAGGGCACCGCATCCTTAATTTACAAATCCAAGCTGTTCTCCCGAATTGAACATCCTTGATCGAATTGAACATCCTTGATCGTGTCTTCCAATTCAGATCTTCTATCTTTCAGACATTTGCATGATAATGTTAAGACAAAGTTTTTACTCCTCTTTTGTAGTCTTTCTTTCCTTTTCAAAAACAGAAACAAACCCTGCCACTTCATGTGAACAATTGGCAAGTAGTATAAGCAAGCAACTGTAAATTACATATGTAGAGGAAATAGATAAATTCTTTATTGGTAAGAAAAATGTGGTATATATCTAAAAAGAACAAATCATAAAAATAAAATAAAGAAGAAATGTGAAATGTTTCTTTAAGATAGAAGAATTTGATCTAGGTTTAGAAAATTGGTGGGATTTTAATAAGCAAATTGTGGTATGCAATATGATCGTATTCCAAATGGCAAGAAAAATATATACAAGTTTAAAGGCATGTCATAGTGTATATTCACAGAATGGATAGTTCCTATTGTCTGAAAGACAGCATGCATGTAACATACATCAGGAAATGTAAGGTGGGGGCATGTTGTGAAACATATTGCTAATGAAAGGAATTTAGATTTCATTCTATGGTGAAGAGTATGCCATGGATTTTTTTTTTTTTTTGAGTAATATAATTGACTGTAAAATCTTTACTGAAAGAATGGATGAGTGAGTCAAAGATACATCCAAAGTGTTTCATTTGGGTGAGTAGGAAAAGAGTAACACTTTTTTTTCTAACATTCTGATTTATTTTTCTTTCAAAATTAAAACTTTGAATTATTATATAACAAATATTGAAAGCCCTCTAAAGTAGATTTTTTAAATTTTTATTTGTTCTTTGTAGTTACACATGATGGTAGAATCTATTTTGTGTTGAGATTCACTGTAGTGTACCTCAACTTCATGCACATCTCCAAGAGTAACACTATTGACAAAGGAAAGAAAGGCAGGGACCTGATGGCTTTGTTTGAAGGCAAATGGATTCAGCTTTGGATATAACTGAATATAAGGTGCTTAAAAGGCATCCAAGTGGAAAATTCATCAAATACATGGATATTCGGGTTTAAAAGGTTGGATATACAGATAAATATTGGAAGTCAAGCACATAGTGAGTATAGTTAAAATTGTACAAGTGTGTGAATTATCATTCTCAAAATCAGAGAAAAGATCAGAAGGGGTAGCCATAGAGGATAGCCACACTTATGTGATAAGAAGAGGGAAAAGCAAGTTAAGGAGAAAAGAAGTTGTAGGAGAGTAGTCCAGAGACTAAAAATATCATTGAAGTCAAAGGAAAAGAGAATTTAAAGGAGGAGGTGATTACCAATGCCAAATATTTCAGATACATGGAGGAGGATGAGTTCAAGGAAACAGTCATCCTGACAATTTGGAAGTTATTAGAAACTTCCAAATAGGATGTTACAGTAAACTGGAAGATGCAGAAGACAGATGGTATGGTATGGCTGAGAAAGCAGAAGCAACAATGTGAACTAACTTTTACTGAAATTTGATAGTAAAAGACATATAGGATATTCAATAGCTCATGGATTTGCCAGGATTAAGGGATAGATGTTTTGAGAATTAGAGAGTCCTCTTATGATTATAGGCATAAGAAAAGGAACTTGATACCAGTAGGAAATGTGTGCGTGTATAATTTATTATTTGCATTATAAAGGGAGTAAGGGAGTGAGGAAAGGTGGGAAGAGAAGATAATGGTCAGAAAAAAAGGAGTTGAAAATATAGGGTAAAATTTATAACATGGACTGCAAGGATATCTACTGAAACAACATTCTGAAAAAGCAAGAAGTGGATTTAGCTAACCATGCACATGCAGTGGTTAGCTCTGCCAGGACAAAGATGAGGGTTCCTTCCTCAGAGGTCAAAGCAAAACACAGGTCCAGATACAAAAAAAAAATTAAAATTGAAAGGACAGAAAGGAACAAACAGATGGTATTTCTCTCTGATCAACCTAAATTTCTATTACCTATGGCTCTATTCCCCCTAAATCTGTGACTGGAACTCCACCTTCAGGCAAGAAGGAGTACTTATTTTCTTCTGTGTCTTACTTGTCCTGCTTTGCTGATGCTTTCTGTAGCAACCCCACATTGACTTTTTCTTTCAGTAACTACAAGTTCACTCCAGCTGTTTCTTGCTGTCCTCACACTTTTATTGTTTTCCTTTAATCATTTCCCTATCCCTACACGACCTCTATTTTTATTCCTTCACTCAACATAAGCCCCTCATTCACACATATTACATTCTGAATCTCTAACTTGTTTTCATACCCTTGCAGATTAGTGACAACTAATACGAGTGGTTACTACAGCATGGAAGGCCCAAGCAAAACTAGAAGCCAAAATGTGTAGAAGCATAAGTTCACAAAGATGTGAGATTCTTATCTAAGTCATACTTAGTCTGCATGTTGGCAAAGATGGCCTAAATAAGATCTACATGTAATAAAAATGTTGAATTCATTCAGAAGAAATTGAAATAGCAATGAATTCCAATGCCCTTCCCCCAAAGAAAGCATGCTATGCTTGAAAATGTCTAAGAATTGGCTAGAAGTATAGTATATGAGGTTGTAAAAGTTAAGTAACAATCCAATAATTGATATTGTCATTTGCCTTTGGTAAAGGAGGCCCATTGAAGAGTTTTAATTCAGGGAATGACCTGATCAGACCTGCATTTTGAAAATATCAGAAGAAAATATTTGAAGGAGGAGAGATCAGAGACAGAGAGGCCATTTAAGAGGCTATTTCAATAGTAGAGATGAGAGAACCTGAACAAAGGCACAGACATGGGCACAGAAAGGAAGAAATGGATTAGAGACCTACAGAGACATTTAGTTGAGGACAGATTTGAGAAAACTTGATGACTAACTGGGATTTTAGTTTATTTGAATTGTTGTATTTTTCCTTGCAGATCCTTCTCTTTACTCCCCTCTGCAGCTCATAAGCGATACTTCTTCTAGAAGAAGCCAGGAGACAAAAGTTCAGGAGTAAATGCATCTAAAGTTCATAATGTATTCTTGAAAGTTATATAGTCTAATGGAAAGAGTGTGGGCTTTGAAATCCCAGGTTCTAACCCCTACTCCACCACTTAAGATCTGCATGATTCGCCATAGTTAACCTCAGTTAACCTCAGCTAATTCCTCTTTAAAATGAGGATCATGTCTCCTCTCCAGAGCTCTTAAAATGTTTAAAAGAAATACTGAAAATGTGTAAAGATGGTAGGTCATTTCAATGTTTCCAGGGACATAGCAGATGTTGAAGTGGTAGCTAGCTCTGTTCTTATTACTCTTGATTATTTTTGTTATTATGTCACAAATCATATGGTCCCCTCCAGGGCTGGTTTCATAGTGTCACAGACTGCCTCTGCCTCCTCTTGACTGAAGTCATACTGTTATAGTAGGTAGGTAATTCTCTAAATTTTATAGAACAATCCACTCTGCACTAGGTATTCTACATGGTTGCAGACATATAGGCATATGGTGTGGGGAACCCTCCCTGACCATGGAGTCAACTAGCTACTGGCCCTAGGTTCACACCAATGGCAGAGGATCTGGACCTCATATATTCAACATTAAAAGATTACTTCTGATGGTAGGTATGAAATTGGTAATTCTCATGGTTGAACTAGATGGAATCAACTAGGATAAAATGTGAGGTAAGGCTGGGCACAGAAGCACACACCTGTAATCCCAGTGGCTCAGGGAGGCTGAGGCAGGAGCATCAAGGGTTCAAAGCCAGACTCAGCAAAAGTGAGACATTGAGCAACTCGGTGAGACCCTGTCTCTAAATAAAATACAAAATAGGGCTGGGGATGTGGTTCATTGGTCGAGTGCCCCTGAGTTCAATCCCTGGTACCAAAAAAAAAAAAAAAAGAAAAAAGAAAAAGAAAAAGTGAGGTAAGGGCATATATGGGTATTTGAGTATGTGATTAAAACTTAATTTTGTCTCATTTCCAGGAGGTCAGAGAAAATGCCATTCAAGAAATAATAGAATATAACTGGAACCCTGAATAAACCAAAGGTTATGACACCATAATTGAAATGGCAAAGCCAGCTTTCATCTTTAGTCTCTTGAGTAAATGAAATGACTATATGTCTCCATGTGAGTCCAAATTGGAGAATAACTAGGTCCCTCAGAGCTGGTCCAGTAACTCAGGGATGAGAGAATGCCACTTGTCAGTCCTGCATCATCATTTTGTTCAATTTCTAGTAGTTGGACAAAGTGTACCAGCGTGGAATATTGAAAGGCAGGCAGATGAACCTCCTGTGCAGCTTTTTGTTAGTGTATCCCTTGCTTTCTAAAGAACAGTGATGGAGAAAATAGCTAAAAATGAAAGACACTGAACAAAGGGCCACAAGTTACAATTGCATTAAAGACCTTGAGTCAAATAAGTCCAAGTACTAGCTGGCAACATAGAAAATGAGAGGCTAAAAACATGAGCAGCAGAACATGGCCCTCTCCTTGGACTTTAGGGTAAGGTCTTTGCGTGATAGATTCTCACAAAGAAAGAAAATACAAAGAAGTAAATAATTATAATAGCAGGGTGGGAAATGCTGTTCTAGAGGTAGACACAGGATTCTATGGAACTATACTGATACTTAACATAAGATTAAAGGATAAAGGTAAGCAGGGAGGGCTTCCTGGAATGTATAACAGCTGAATGAGTTTTGAAGGATGAATAGAATTTTTGCTGGTAAAGAAGTTGTGGCAGGTATTGCATGTGGAAAGAATATAGCCTGTCCCAAGGCATGGAGGCATGAAAGAGTAGAAGCATATACAAGCTACAAGGAGCTCTGGTTGGCTGAACTGAATCTGAAGGAGTGGTGAGGAGATAGCAAGATAGGGAGGAAGGGGATTGAGAAGATCACAGGCTGGAGCAGTGAGCTGGAACTGGATCATGAAAGGCCTTCTGTGGCACTTTAAGCTCAATTCATGTCATGACCCTAATAGTTAAGTTCCGTGAGAGCAGAGACTCTGTATGTTTCATTCATGGGTTCATCCCCAGTTTCTCTAAAATGGTACATTTAGATGTCTCCAAAGTGGCATAGATTAATCCCATGCTAAGGCATTTAAACATCATTCTGAAGGCTACAAGACCCATTAAGTAGTTTCAAGCAAAGATATGACATAATTAGATTTAGATTTTAGGCAGTAAATGGGAGAGGTCAACACTGGATATGTAAAGAATATCTATAAGGCTATTGCAGTAATCTAGGCAGGAGGAGATGGTGGCAGGGAATGGGGAATTTGGAAATTTATGCAAATTCAAGAGATACTGTGGTGAAAAGAATTAACAAGTCAGTTAATGGTGCATGCCTATAATCCCAGCAGTTTAGGAGACTGAAGCAAGAGAATCACAAGTTCAAGGCCAGCCTCAGCAATTTAGCAAGACCTGGTCTCTAAATAAAATACAAAAAGGGGCTGGGGATGTGGCTCAATGGTTAAGCACCCTTGGGTTCAGTCCTTGGCACCAAAAAATAAATAAAAATTAACAAGATAGGATAGCTTGATGAGAAAGAAGATTGGTACCACCAGCTTGATGATTTGAACAATAATGAGCCACTATTTACTGAGATGGGTAATGTTGGGAAATGAGCAGGTCCATAAGAAAGGTAAGGGACATGACATCATCAGTGAGGTTGTAGCATGGGATGAGGGTATGAAGAGAGAATATAGAAAGAAATGAAAATATTGGTTCTACTTTGAAAACTGAGTTCAAGACATTTGAGGGATATTCCAGTGTCTAAATATCCAGTTGGATATATAAATGAGGCTCAGAAGAAAAATCTGGAAATATAGATTTGGATGTCTGCATATAGATAGTAGTTGAAAATCTATCTCCCTTTTGGTTGCTCCTTTAATAACTCCTCTCTTACCCTGGCCCAGTGAGCTCTACCTACAAAGCTAGGCCACAACAACCTGAATTCTTAATGAGTATTTAATCTCCTTCCTAATGTTCCCTATCATAGCCCAGGCCTCAAGACCACCACCTGATTAGTCCCTCAGGAGACTGGGCTAAATTCTCCACATGCTCTAGTTAGTATGGCTTGTATTTACACCCACAGCTTTCAACTTCTAGCAGCACAAGGGTACCCTCTAGTGTCCCATCATGATGCATACAGGGCCACAGGTGGAACGCTGAGCTGTGAACTTTTGCTTTCAACCAGCATCACTACCCTGTCACTTCCATTTCTGGGGAAACTAACTAACAATGTGCAACCTCAGATTTGGAGGGATTCTAAATACCTCTGATTCTGGCAGGACATGAGGAGAGTCAAACAATCCCTACCCCTCTCAAGCTAATAAACTTTTTAAATAGCTCAACCAGTTAAAACATAGAGGGCTGGGGATAGAACTTAGTTGGTAGAGTGTTTTCCTAGCATGCACAAGGCCCTAGGTTTGATCTCCAGCACCACATACACACACAAAAAAAAGAAAACATAGTCTATGCAATTTGTTGAGTGGATAAATTAAGCCTTAAACTCTAGATTCTCAGAAAGTCTCAGGAAGAAACCAATGAGTGGATCAATCAGAGTCTTATTATTATTTCAAAACTATTAAGCATTAGGGTATAAATACAGATGATTCCACAAAACTAAAGAAATAAAGACATCTATGTCACAGGCCTCTTGACCACACCAGCATCTGAGCTAACCCCTTTATCCACAGGTGCCACTTCATCTCTGGAAGTTCCTTTGCATACTAACCAGGTTGCCAGGGTGAGGATGGAAGGTTCATCTTTTACTGTCACTTACCAAGGGTAGAGAAAAGGGCATTTTATAGTAGAGAATTCTGGGTGGTGCACTCTGGCTGGTGCACTTCGGCCTGATTCCAATATTATCCTGGTTTAAATGGATACCTTTTTACACATCCCACATTAGCAGAAGAGGTTATTGAATTAACATGCTCATGAAATAACATGCCAAAAAACATTATTTTTAGAGCATTATGGCCCATACCCACCCCCTTTATAGAAGTAGATCCAAATGCTTCACTATATCCATGAAAGTCTAGGCTCATCATCTTATTTTGAAATTCTTCCTTAAGTTCTAGCTATGCTCACTGTAGCCCTACACTGTCACTTCCTTACACTAGAGAAGTATCCCACTTACCAGAAAGCAGTTTTAGAACTGAAAGAAAATTTTAATGTGAATATGATTAAACTGGGACCTGGGGCCCATGTTTATATCAAGTACCTAAGACCAACTGCTTCCAACAACACATAAATAACAACTTGTGGCAAAAGTACATTAGACACCTATATCAGTCTTCATATAAGTGAAATAAGGCAGTAAGCTTCCAAACACATGTATTTTTGAAATATCATTTACATATAATAAAATTTAGTCATTTTTAATGTACTTTATTATGAGTTCTGACAAGTTTATATAGCACTCAGAAGTAACAACTACCACAATCAAAATATAAGACATTTTCATCCTACTCCTCCAAAATTCACTTGTACCCATTCCAGTCAACCAGCTATCCAAACAATTCTCAGGCAATCTCTAATTGATTTTTGTTACCTCAAATACATTTAATATTTACAGAGTGTTATATAAATGGAAGCATACACTATGTACACTTTTATATCTATATTCTTTAATTTAATGCAATATTCTTGTAATTCTTTCATATTCTTACATATAGCAGTAACTTACTACTTTGCATTGCTAACTAGTATTCTGTTTGATGGACATGCCCACAATTTTTTGTCAATTCACCCATCAATGAAAATTTGGGTTGTTTCCAGGTTTGGGCCATTTTCAATCAAACTATTATGAACATTCATATACAGTTATTTGTGTGGCCATATATTTTCTCTTTTTTTTTTTTTTGGTGCTGGGGATTGAACCCAGGGCCTTATGCATGCTAGACAAACACTCTACCAACTGAGCTATACCCCAGTCCATGTTTTCTCTTGAGAAAATAAATAAGGGGTTGAATTTTTGGTTCATAAGGCAAATGTATGCTATGTTACAGGAAACTGAGAGCTATTTTCTGAAGTAACTACCATTTTATATTCCCACCACGATATGTGAAAGTTCCAATTGCTTGACAGTCTTGTCAATACTTGGAATTTGTAGTCTTTTTAATTTTGGTCACTAAAGGTTTTCTAGTTATAGTCCATTATAATTTGCTTTTCCCAAATGATTAAAATTGTGAGGACCTTTTCATATGCTGGTTGACTATTTCCATATCTTCTTTTGAAAAATTTTCAAACATTGTTTTTTATAAAACTAGGTTTTGCCTTTAGAATGAATGAAAGCAATATATGGAATATGGTAGACCAGATGAGTCTCAGACAATATGTTTCTGCTGTTTGACATATTCAATACCTTATACCTTTTCAGAAACTGATTCATGAAATCTTTATGTGGCCCTCATAATCATAAGATCACATTTTTATTCTAATAATAAGATGACAGAATTTCCTGGACATCTGATATACTGCTGCTTTTGTAATAACCCTAAAAGAGTTCTACTTGAAAAGGTAGAATTATTGGACCCTGTCCTATATGTTCTGTATGGTCCAGACATGCACATAGGTTCTATAATGCATCAATCATATTAAACTTAGGAACACTCTAAGTAAGTAAAGTTGATCTTGAATCTATTGGTATTTCTCAGGTTCTACCCACAATTTATTCCTTATGTTACTGTTCTAGTTAGCCCAATAACTGAGTTCAATAGGGGAAAAGATTTCTTTCACTGATAATTATTCTTGCTGGGTTATAGGTTTATGAAATATTGAATTGACCATGGAATGACCATGAAGACCTGGGGCATTCAGAGAATTGGGCAAGTTGCCTTCAACTTTGAATAATCTTGTCCAGTTTTTCAGTATACCATATAATAAGTGCCATTTTCTGTTTGTCAAAACATGCAATTTTGGAAGCACTGGCTTATTCTTCCAACATATATGTAGTTGTTCGGCAATAAAGATCCTGTTTTCTGCCCTGTTTCTCTTCCCTACACCCAGTTCTCTTCTTCAACCCCAACACCAGCCTACTGTAGCCTGATATATTATTATATTATATAGAAAAAATGGTTCCATCTGCACGATGACAAACAACCTGTCCTCAGAACATCCTGACTTTGGTAATATCTATCTCAATGGCTATTTCTTCAAGTTTTCTCAGCATCAATTTGACCGGGTTTTATGTGAATTAGAGTACTTAACACCAAGGCTTTCTTTAGAACTCCATAGATGAGTTCTAATGAAGAACAGCTAAGACAGTGTGTACCAGTTATTCATTCTAGAAGTGTTACTAAGTGCTTACTATGTATCAGGCACAGTTACAAATGCTTGATGGACCACATTTATGAAATCCTTTGATTTTACCAGGGAACCCAAATCACCAGATCTTGAGGCCACAATGCCTCAACAAGCCTACCCTAGCAGATTTATCAAATCAATAACTTTAAAGCCACCCATCTCCAACTCTAATTAACCAAAATTATGGAGCAGAGGAAGTAGACAAATAACTGGTAGACAAATAACTATCAGACTGAGAGTAAGATATGCCCAGAAACAATAATGGAAAGTACAGAATAATAGGCTGGCTTCCATTTGGGGAGATCTGCCCTCAAAATTGTAACTATGCAAAGACAGTAAGTCTACTAACTATTCAAGATATTGGTTAAAGCTACAAAGACTTTTGAAGAATTCATATTTACTATAGTATCCTCCAATACAATAACATCTAGGAAACCTGTAGCCTGAACAAGAAATACCTGTGGTAATTCAAAGAAACAATATATCACCCACAGCCCCTATATGTACCTGTAGTATTCTATAGCACTTGATTTTTTCCTTAATTTTCTCCCTTTCACAATCTGGTGATTATGCAGTTTTTCACTAAAAATGGTATTTTATCCCTGCACTGGTTCTTAATCTATTCGTGTTATCATAATAATTTATATTTGCAACTCAGTTTGCTTCCAGGATCTTTGACATTTCCAACTATGACACCAAGTTTGAAGAACACTACTCAAAACCCTTCATAAATGCATCTGCTCTTTATGGCTAAATGGAACACAACAAATTTTTTGAGGAATACTTCTGATGTTGTGCCTACTGACAATTCAATAGTTCAACCTATTTCAAAGAAATTGGCTGCAATACAAAACATTCTTTCACATGAAAAGCCTCTTTCAAAGAAACCGAGATTATATTAGAAAAGAAAAAATTTCTCAGAAAAATAGGAATAAGAAAAAACTTCCTTACCTTGATAAACAGTATCTTTTAAAAAATGTTATTCTTAAAATTGAGAGACTGAATACTTTGCTCCTAAGAGTGGGGACAAAACAAGGATATCCATTCTCACCATGCCTATTCAACAGTGTTGGACTTTTTAGCTAGCACAATAAGGCAAGACTAGAAAATAAAAGGCATACATAAAAGAAAGTAACAAAATTGTCCCTATTCACAGATAACATGATTGTTTACATAAAAAATACCAAACAATCCATATAAATCTCCTAGAACAAATAAGCAATTTCACTAAGTTGCAGGATACAAGAATAACACACAAAGACCCAAATTGTGTTTTTATACACTAGCAAGAACAAGTGACACCAAAATGAAATAATATCATATCATTTACAATTGCTTAAAAACTGAAAGACTTAGGTGTAAACCTAACAAAATATGTAAAGGAATTGTATGCTGAAAACTACACAATGTTGATAAGAGAAATGTTTGAGAATCAGAATAAATGGAGAGACACAGCATGTTCGTGAGTTGGAAGACTCAAGTGTAAGAATGTCAAGCCTGTCCAAATTGATGTATATACTTAATGTAATTTATATCAAAATCCAAGTAAAATGTTATGGTTATATATAGACAACATATATCTATAATGGGTAAATAGATGAGAGAAAAATATTATATCTATAAAAAAAATCTTCCCCAGGCTTTGGTAGAAAAGTCAAAGGAACTAGAATCACTAAAAACAGTTTTGAAAAACAGTAGAAAGAATTAAAGTGCCCAATTTCAACTTTTATTATATAACTGCAATACAGTAATCAGAACTGTGTGGTATTGGCAGAGTGATAGAGGCATAGATCAATGGAGCAGAACATAGAACCCAAATATAGGCACACACAAATATGCCCACTGATTTTTGACAAAAGGGCAAAAGCAATTCAGTGAAGAAAAGATATTTTCAACAAATGGTATTGAAACAATTGGAAGTTCACAAGGCAAAAAGTGAACCTCAACCAAAGATTCACACTTCATACACAAATTAACTCAAAATGCATTGTGAATTTACATATAATATGTAAAACTACATAACTTTTAGGAGAAAATCTTTGGGATACGGGATTAGGCAAAGAATCCTTAGAGTTACTTGATACCCAAAGCATAATATATAAAGAATAATTGATAAATTAGATTTCATCAATGTTAAAAAAACTTTTGTTTCATGAAAGAGACCATTAAAAGGATAGAAATATAGTTTATACAGTAAGAGAAAATATTCTCGAATCACATATCTGACCAAAAGAATCTAGTATCTATATACATAAAGAACTTGAAAACTTAAAAGTAAAACCAAACAGGCAAATAGAAAATAGTAAAAAGATATGAAGAGACATTTCACAGAAAATGACATACAATGGTAAATAAGCACATAAAAATATGGAAAACACTACTGCATTATGCAATGTTGATCAGAACAGACAAAATATGAAATAGAATTCCCAAACCTAATTGTCTGTTTGTTTGTTTGTTTTGTTTTGTTGAACTGGGGGTTGAATCCAGGGGCAAAAATTAATAAATCAATGCAATTACAATAGAAAATTCGAAAAGAATTACATCCATTGTAATTATTTATTTATTTATTTATTTATTTATTTACTATGTGTTGCTGAGGATTGAACCCAGTGCCTCATGTGTGCTAGGCAAGTGCTCTACCACTGAGACACAACCCCAGCCCTAGTTACATCTATTTTAACATGAATTCATAATCAAATCTTTCTCACATAAAAACTCCAAATGAACATGGCTTCATTAGTGAATTCCATTAAACTTTTGATGAATAATGGTAATCCCACACAAAATGTTTCAGAAAATTAAAGAATGTGTGCTTTAAAATAATTTTATGAGTCCAATATTAACCTAAACAAAAATCAGAAAGGAAGTATTTTTAAAATAACAAAATCTGGACCAGCCCCAGCCAGGCATGGTGGCACACGCTTGTAATCCCAGTGGTTCTGGAGGCTGAGGCAGGAGGATCACAAGTTCAAAGCCAGTAGGGTTCAAAAGTTTCTTTAAAAGTGAAACACAATTCAGCAATTGCACTTCTGGCCACTTATCCCACAAAAATGAAAGCTTATACTATATTCTCTACCTCTCCCTTTCCTTTCTGTCCCTTTCATACACACACAAACAAGCATGTACGCATGTGTACATACATACACACACCTGCATACAGATGCTTATAGCAAGTTTATTCATAATAACCCAAACCTGGAAACAATCCAGCTATTCTTCAGTGGGTAATCCAATAGGTGAATGCAATAGATTATGCAACTGTGTCATTTTCATACCATGGAATACTTCTCAGCAATAAAATGGAACAAACTATTAAGAATACCAGTGAATCTTTAGATAATTATGCCAAGTAAAATAATCATTCCCTAAAAGTTACCTGCCATATGATTCCACTTGTATAATATTTTGGGGGAATACCAGGGATTGAACCTAGGGGCACTTAACCACTGAGCCACATCCCAAGTTCATTTTTATTTTTATTTTTATTTTGAGACAGGATCTCACCATGTTGCTTAGGGCTTTGCTTAGTTGCTGAGTCTGGCTTTGCACTTGTGATCCTCCTGCCTCAGCCTCCCAAGCTAATGGGACTACATGCATGTGCTACCACATCCAGCTTATATAACATTCTTGAAATGACAAAATTATAAAAATAAAAAATGCATTAGTGATTGCCCGAGGTTAAGGACCTGATGAGAGGAGGGACAACATGAGGGATCCTCATGATGATATACTATTCTATCTTGATTATATCAATGTCAATATCCTCTTTGTGATATTATACTATAGTGTTGCAAGTCATTACCACTGGAGGAAATTGAGTAAAAGATATATGAAATCTGCCTGTATTATATTTTACAAATGCATGTGGATCTAAAATTATCTCAATATAAATTATCTAATTAAAAATAAAAACTGGGGGATTGGGGCTGTAGCTCAGTGGTAGAGCACTTGCCTAGCATGTGCAAGGCCCCAGGTTCAATCCTCAGCACCACATAAAAATAAATAAATAAAGGTATGTGTACAATTACAACTAAAAAATAAATAAAATTAAAAAAATAAATAAAAACTGGGGAGCTGGGATTGTGGTTCAGTGGTAGAGTGCTCACCTAGCACTCATGAGGTGCTGGGTTCAATCCTCAGCACAACATAAAAATAAAATAAAGGTATTGTGTCCATCTACAATTAAAAAACATATATTTTAATTAATAAATAAATAAATAACTGGGGGATGGGGTTGTGGCTCAGTGGTAGAGCGCTTGCCTTGTCTATGTGAGGCCCTGGGTTCAATTCTCAACACCATATATAAATAAAATAAAGGTCCATCAGCAACTAAAAATATATATTTAAAAAAAACAATAAAAAACTTTAAAAAATCTGGTTACTTTAAATATACACAAAATCAATGTGCCTATCATCAACTGTCAAAAAGGAGAAAGAAAATTCACAAATCACCAATATCAAGAATAAAAGAGCAGGGTGTAGTGGTGCATACCTGTAATCCCAGCAACTCAGGAGGCTGATACTGGAGGATCAAAAGTTCAAAGCAAGCCTCAGCAACGAAGTGAGGCTCTAAACTACTTACTGAGTACCTGACTCAAAAAAGGCTGCAGATATAGCTCAGTAGTAAAGTGCCTCTAGGTTCAATTCCCCAGTAACCACCCCCCCAAAAAAAAGAATAAAAAAGCAAATATTTATTACAAATGCTATAGATATTAAAAGGATAAAAAGAAATATTTCTTCAGTCAATTTTGTTGAGCTACTATAACATTACCATAGATTGGATGATTTAAACCAAAAAAAAACAAAACATACATTTATTTCACATAGTTCTGAAGGCTGGAAAGTTCAAGATCAAGGTACCAACAAGTCCTGTGTCTGACCACTTCCAGGTTGGTAAATAGTGATCTTGTTGTAACTCACATTTCTGACAGCAGAGAACAAGAACAAGTTCTTGTATCTCTTCTTAAATGGGCACACCTAATCCCATTCAGAAGGTTCCACCCTCATAGCCTGATTATCTTCCAAAGGCTCCACCTCCTAATACCATCACATTGGAGGTTAAGATTCCAACATATTGATTTTGAGGGGACAAATTCAGTCCATAACAATGATAAACATTTGCCTATTAACTTTATAAAAATTATATAAGTGGACAAATTTATAGAAATAAAAAATTAATAAAACAATACAATTACATAAATTTGAAGAGTATTACATCTATTTTACCTATTTTTTTTCTTATGTGGTGCTGAGGATTGAACACAGTGCCTCATGTGTGCTAGGCAAGTGCTCTATCACAGAGCCACAACCCCAGCCTGAGTTACATCTATTTTAACAAATGAATTAATAATTGAAATATTCATCACAATAAAAACTCCAAGTGAACATGGCTTCATTAGTAAATTCCATTAAATTTTTGATGAATAGTAGTAATCCCAAACAAAATGTTTCATAAAATTAAGGAATGTGTGCTTTAAAATAATTTTATGAGTCCAATATTAACCTGAAACTAAAATCAGAAAGAAAACATTTTTAAAATAACAAAATCTCGACAAGCCAGGTGTGGAGGCGCATGCTTGTAATCCCAGTGGCTCTGAAAGCTGAGGCAGGAGGATCACAAGTTCAAAGTCAGCCTCAGCAATTTATTGAAGTCCTGTCTCAAATAGATAGATAGATAGATAGATAGATAGATAGATAGATAGATAGATAGATAGATAAAACAGGCTGGGGATGTGGTAAAGCGTCCCTGGGTTCAATTCCCAGTATAAAAAAAAAAAAAAATCTGCACCATTTTGTATGTATACCAATATACACAATACCTTTTAAATCAAACATAGAAAAGAAAGATAAATTGGAAAATGGATTACATCCAAGGAATGTAAGACAGGTTTAACACTAAAAAGAATCAATCCAAGTAATGAAACAGGTGTAAATCTCTGTGACTTGGGATAGGCTATGTTCTTAGGTATAACATCTAAAATATAAGCAAACAAAATAAAAAGTGGGTAAATTTTACTTCATCAAAATTCAAAACTTTTGTCGAGTGCAGTGGCACATGCCTGTAATCCCAGTGGCTCAGGAAGCTGAAGCAGGAGGATCATGAGTTCAAAACCAGCCTCAGCAAAAAGTGAGGCACTAAGCAACTCAGTGAGACCCTGTCTCTAAATAAAATACAAAATAGGACTAGGGGTGTGGCTCAGTGGTCAAGTGCCCCTGAGATCAATCCCTGGTACCCCCCCCAAAAAATTTAAACTTTTGCACATAAAAATATATTATCAAAACATTAAAAGATTGGGTGTGGTGGTGCATGCATGTAACCCCAGTGACTTGGGAGGCTGAGACAGAAAGATTGTAAGTTCAAGGGCAGCCTTGACAACTTAGTGAGATCCTGTCTGAAAATAAAAATGAAAAGGGAAGGGAAAGGAGAGGTACTGTGGTCTGAATTAAAACAAGATATATTCCATGCTTGTATAATTATGTCAAAATGAATTCTACTGTCATGTATAACTAGAAAGAACAAAAAAAAATTAAACCATAGTTCAGGGGCTAGGGCTGGGGATTAGCAGTAGCACACTGGCATGTGTGAGGCACTGGGTTCAATTCTCAGCACCACATAAAAATAAATGAATAAAATAAAGGTCCATCAACAACTAAAAATATATTACCAAAAACAGGTACGAGGGGAATACTGGTCTACCACATGTCCTCAGAGGAGAGGTGCCCAATCCATATGCCCAATCAGTAGGAGGGTAACCTATAGAAGTGCATATTATGATAATAAGACAAGAATTGCTAGCGTCATGAAAAAAAATCTAATGGAAACTGGACTGCATCAACAGCAGAGAGAATACAATAGGTCTAGGGTCTGGCTGAGCAGTTGAGGGAAGACAATGAGAGTGGGGTTCATCTGTGGATCTAGGGCATACTCACCAACTAATGAGGAAAGGGTGGTTAACAAGAGGTGTGTAAAGAGTGGACAAATGTCAGGTTGGCAAAGGCACTCCCAAAAAGCCGCTTGGTGGGTGACTAAAATTACCTGTGTTGAAGATTGTCAGTGACCTTAGAGTTGAGTAATGGGCAAATAGGTCTGGAGAAAGCACAGTTGGATATGGAATAATGGATTACCTAGATCAGTGAAAGGTAATGAGCAAATGGGACTTGACTACACAGTTACATAGAGGATGGAAAAGGTGCTTGAATGGAATCAGTGGTAGCAGGGTTGGTATTAATTGATTGAAGAGTTCTATGGCAAGCTAAAATGGGTTAGAAAGACCAGAATTACTTAGAATTAAACACTAAGAACTGGAGGCACTGTGTATACTGTGGGTGATGTTGTATTTGCAACAGTTTTATCCTGGAGTTGGTCCAATCAAGCTAAAGTGTCAGACCATGCCCTTCCCAGATATCTGCCAAGTCCATCTGAAGTTCCAAAGGTTTCCAGAAGACCTAGGCAATATAAATGGTGGTAGAGATGGCCCAAGAGACTACTTGACAAATATATCAACAAAAGTCTTCCCAGACAGGGAAGAAGTTGGGGTGGGTAGGACAGTCTGTGTCACCATCATGGGCACAGGACAGGGATGTTAACATTGAAGGCATCTTCTAGCAGGTAGGGAAGTTGGTGCTTGGTCCCAGAGTCATGAAGCTATATCACCATGGACATGACAAAGCAGGGGCCCTCGTTATGCTGATAAAAGTGACAGTGACTGGGTCTGAAGTGTGTCTGTGAGGAGAAAGCATAAAAGCTCTTATGCATGAGACAGCTCCTTACAGACTGAAAAAGACCTGACCTGGGATCGAGGACTGGATGAGTTGCAAAACTGCTACCCTGTAAAGTAGTCCCAGCCTCAGAGGGGCCCAGGGAAGCACTGAGAAGAAAGGTAAGGAGGTATTTGTGGAAGTTGATCCAGAAGGGAACCTTTGCTGTGTTTTAGGGGAAGTGGGGAAGAAAGTAGATGATATGGGTAGACCAGGTGCAATCAAGCTTACAGTGATATTAGCCCAAAGCATTGTCACCTGGCAAGATGACAGGGTTTGAGCAGTGGGAGAGAAGTAGCAATGAAGTTTCAGTTTTTATTTATCATAGGAGATACACACATACCATGGGTAAGATGTAAGGTCAGTGTCACAGCAGAAATCTTTTTCCACTAGTAATTGTTGGAACATAAAGAGTTCGTTGTGCAGGGGGTCCAAATGGGCTCAGTAGAGGGCTTCTGCATGAGGAACATGGTAGCACTATTGGAGAGTTTCTAATTACTACCATAAGTTAAAGCTCAATTCATGAACTGTAAGGGTAAGAGCTACCATAGTAGCAAAGACCTTTTGGAAGACTCTGAAATTGTCCCCTACCCCACCAAGACATTAAATAAAAAGCAATATTGAATTCCTAGGGAATGTTAAACATTAGTATCCACCTTAATGACCTAAAAAGTAAAGGAAAGGGTGGTTCCCATCATTTCTCCAGTTATTCCTACAAAAACACATGGCTTCTTGAGAATTAATCTGGTGGTTAATTTTGTGTGCCCAGATTACACATTATTTCTCCAGGTGAGGCTGTATTCTGGATGAGATTAGTATTTGAATATGCAAACTCCATAAAGTAGTCTGTCCTCCCCAATGTAGATGGCAACATCCAATCTAAGGGCCTGAATGGAAATAAAAAGCAGAGGAGGGACAAATTCATGCACTACTACTATCACCAAGTCCGTGAACTGAGCTGCCCACACACACCCCCAAGTACAACCACAGATACTTCAGTTTCTCCCTTCTTCTAATACAGAATCTTCCCACGTTGAGGTGTTTACTGAAGATCATGCTGAAGTTAGAAGGCATCAAATGTAATATAAATGTAGAAAGGGAGGGACCATTTGTGAATTTTAGAACACAAGGATTCTCACCATCTCCATTCTCCATCATTCCAAACTCCCTTCTAAATTCGGCCTTTGCTCCCAGTAGGTGGCGCTCCACCTATTTCCTTCCACCTCGATGTCATGATTGCTGCCCATAGTATGTTCTGTGACTCTTGAAAACTTCTTTTTCTCACCTTGAATATGAAACCTAAGCATGTTTCTTGAACAAGAAATTCTAAATGTCCCATTTTCCAGTAGGTAGCAAGTGCATCCGAGGCAATCCAGAGAGGTGACCCCTTGCTCACTAAGCCTCTGGATACTTTATTGCTCATACTGATTCTCAAAGTCAGTAGCTCCTCTCTTGCTTAGCCTTTCCAGTTCATAATAAAGTTTATTCTGCTTTCCAGATCTCAGTATTCCTGCTTTATTTCTTTATTCTGACTAGTGTTCTCAATTCAGAGGAGGTTTGGCCATTTCAAAGGCCTTTTGGCCTTTTGTATGCCCCCAACTATTCTAGCACCAAAGAAGAGAACTATATGTGCTCTCCTGGAAGTGGGGTGGAATTGGTCATAGACACAGTTCTAATAAACTCCCCAGACACTACCATGTACAAGACCTGTGCTGGCCTCACTGTAACCATTTCCATGGAAACCAGAAAAAATATGCATTTTGAACAGTTCAAGGTCAAGTCCCTGTGGCACATATTTTTTCTACACTGAATGGCTCAGGTGAAAGCGGCTCAAGTAAAAGTGATACAGGCTAAATCCTAGATAGACCTACTTCTCCCCAGCCAACCATCAAAGGTCATCATAAGCTTTCCAACTTGCCACACTATTACCAACTGACAGAGATATCACAATCTTTCTTAGATTAAAACTGCCTGTTTTAGTCTATTTTGTGCTGCTTCAATAGAAGACCGCACACTGGGTGATTTATAAAGAACGGAGATTTATTTCTTCCATCTCTGGAGATTTATTTCTTCCATCTCTCCACTATTGAGAAGTTCCATCTGGTGAGGGCCTCCATGGCACATTATATTATGGAGTACACGTGCACAAAAGAAGGGAGAGTGGAGCTGAAGTCATCCTTTTATCAGGAAGCCATTCCCTTGATAAATAACCCCTCCCATAACAACAGCATTATTTCATTTATAAGTTCAGAGTTCTTATGCTCTAATCACTTACTAAAGGTTATTTTATCAATACTGTTGCATTCGGGATAAAGTTTCCAACACATGAACTTTGGGGAACACATTCCAAACCATAACACTGCCCAACTAGCTCACTTCCCCAGGTTCAGAGAATTGATGGCCATTTTTCTCCATCACCCAAATAAAAAAAAAATGCCCTGAACCTTTGGGCTATTCCTTCATTCAAAATTGAAATGATTTTGTTCCAAAAGAATAAGCACAATGGTGCTTTATTATGTTGTGCTTTCCCCTCTCATATGCAAATATCCTTGGAAATGAGACACCCAAAACTATAGAAAGATTCATTATCTATAAGGACATTTCAAATTCATTACCTATATGGCATTTCAAAATACTCAAAGTGATTGTTTTAGTCAGGTTTTTTACTGCTGTGACTCAAAGACCCAACCAGAACAATTTTAGAGGAGGAAATGTTTATTTGAAGACTCACAATTTCAGAGGTCTCAGTCCACAGACAGTCAACTCCAGTCCTCAGGGCTCGAAGTGAGGCAGAACAACATGGTGTAAGAGTGTGGTATAGGAAAGCAGCTCACATGAGAGAGAGGATCCACTCATCAGATACCAAATATATACCCAAAGCCACCCCCCCAATGCCCACTTCCTCCAGCCACACCCTACTTGCCTTCAGTTACCACTCAATTAATCCCCATCAGAAGATTAATTCACTGATTGGGTTAAGGCTTTCAAAATCACATCATTTCTCCTCTAAACCTTCTTGTATTGAGCTTTTGGGGAACACCTCACATTCAAATCATAACAGTGATGTACAGAGACTGAGTGATCGACAAAAAGAGATGAATGAGATTACATGAAACTAAAAAGCTTCTGCATAGGAATGAAATAATCAACAGAATGAAGAAAGAACATACAGAATCAGAGAATATATTTGTCAAATGTACAACTGATAAAGTGTTTATATCCAAAATATGTAACGGAGTTAAACAATTCCATAGTAAAAAAAAAAAAAAAGTCTGATTTTTTTTGAATGGGCAGAAGGCATATACAGATATTTCTCAAAAAAAAAAAAGACATACAAATGACCAACAAGTATATGAAAAAATGCTGATCACTAATTATCATGAAATGTCAATTAAAATCACAATAAGATATCACCTCTCACCTGTTATAATGATTTTCTTTTTCTTTTTCTTTTTTTTTTTTTTTTTGGTACCAGAGATTTGACTCAGGAGTACTCAACAACTGAGCCACACCCCCAGCCCTATTTTGTACTTTTATTTGGAGACAGGGTCTTGAGTTGCTTAGCACCTCACTGATGCTGAGGCTGGCTTTGAACTCATGATCCTCTTGTCTCAGCCTCCCGAGCCACTGGGTGAGATGATGCATGCCTGTAATCCCAGGGGCTTGGGTAGCTGAAGCAGGAGGATCACAAGTTCAAAGCCAGTCTCAGCAATTCAGCAAGGCCCTAAGCAACTCAGTGACAGCCTGGTTCTAAATAAAATACAAAAAGGACTGGGGATGTGACTCCGTGGTAAGGCATCCCTGGGTTCAATCTCCAGTACCAAAAAAAAAAAAAAAAAAACTAAAGAGAACAAGTGGTGGTACGGATATGGAGAAAAGAGAAACCTTGCACATTGTTATTGGGAATGTAAATTAGTACGACCATTATGGAAAACAGTATGGAGGTTCCTCAAATAATTAAAGCTAGAACTAGAACTACTATATGATCCAGCAATTCTACCACTGGGTCTATATTCAAAATACATGAGATGACCATGAGATACATTATGAGTGAGATACAGTGTTATCCACACTCCCATGCTCATTATAGCATTATTTATAATAGACAGGATAGAGAATCAACCTAAGTGTCCACCAATGGATGAATGAATAAAGAAAATATACAATGGAATACAAATACACAATGGAATACTACTTCACATTCAAAATCGGGGAAATCTTGTCACTTTTTACAACATGGATAAAACTGGAAGACATTATGTTACATAAAATAAGCCAGATATATAATGACAAATACAACATGATCTCACTTATATGTGGAATCTAAAAATGTCAAACTCAGAAACAGAGAGTAGAATGGTCAGGAGGGATGTTAGTCAAAAAACAAAATTTCATTCAGATAGGAGGAATAATTTCAAGACATCTTTTGTATATCATAGTGACTATAGTTAATAATGACATATTGTAATACTTGAAAATTGCTGAGGGTATATTGTAAGTGTTCTCACTACAAAAAAAAATAAGTATATAAGATCATGCATTTGTTGAATAGCTTGATTTAGCCATTGCACAACTCATACATATATCAAAACATCATGTGGGCCTAGCACAATGGCACATACCTATAATCCTAGTGACTTGGGAGGCTGAGGCAAGAGGATTGCCAGTTCCATGACAGCCTTAGCAACTTGGTGAGACCCTGTCTTAAAATTTAAAAAAAAATTATAAAAGGGTTGGGAATGTAGCTCAGTAAAGCACTCCTGGGTTCAATCCCCAGTACCCCCCCAAAAAATACCCCATCAAGTAGTATGCCTTAAATATATGCCATTTTACTTGTAATTCTATAAATAAATAAAATCAAAGAGAAAAGAAAATTAATCTGGAAAAATACATAGAAAATATCCAGCCAACAGATACTCTTTAGACACTGATAACATTTCTGGTCTCCTCTGCTCATCTGCCTCTTTATCATTTTACAGGGTAGCTGTTAGTTAAGCTTATTGAGTTTGTAATGCCAGATTCGTGGGACCCCAATAGACCTCCAGGAGCCGAATTTGATGCAATCACACAAGAGTCTTTATTGCAAGCTCGAGCCTGGACTCACAACAGTTTCCGACACGGCAGTCCTGAGGAGTGAGTCCTGGCCCTTAGTTCAGTGAGGATTTATAGGTTTTGGGGGGATACTCTATGCGTCACAATATCACACAGCAAATCATTTCATACTGCAGGAAAATCAACTCTTACCATTGATTAGCACATTCACGGCAGAAACAAGTTGGGTAGGGGTGATTGGTTAGTTCAAGAGGTGGATACAGAGCTGGAGATGTGGCTCAAGCGGTAGCACGCTCGCCTGGCATGCGTGTGGCCCAGGTTCGATCGATCAGCTGCTGATCCTCAGCACCACATACAAACAAAGATGTTGTGTCAGCCGAAAACTAAAAAATAAATATTAAAGTTTCTCTCTCTCTCACTCTCTCTTTAAAAAAAAAAAAAGAGGTGGATACATTTGAACTGATTGGTTTAAACTGCAAGGGGTGTACTTGCTGACACATTTTCCTTGGTATTTCAGGTATTTTCCCTGTCTCATGCTGAATGGTGGTTGCTAGGGGGTTGCTATAGGTCCTCACCTAGCGTAACTGAGTCAGGGACACCTGGCACTCCAGATCTCTCCTGTTAAACAACTCAGCAGGGTTGGTATGTGCCTAGGAGCGCTCTGTGGGTTTTCCCAAGGACAAGGGTAATGCTCCCTCCCTCTGGACAGGCCTTGAGGTAGAAGCTGGTTTCTCAAAAATGGAGTCACATCAGTTTCTCAAGTTTAGCCCATTTCTTCCTAAAATGTCTATGGAGAATTCTTCCTGCAGCTCAACAGCAGTCTCTTCCTCCTATAAAGGCCTTTACACTTTCTTGATTTTAGTTCACTTTGTGTCTTCAGCTCATTCATGTGTTTTATGCTTTATTTGATTTGTTTTGGGATCAGAATAAAAATGACAATCTCATGAGACTTTCTGCACCTGAACTGATAGCAGAAATTGGATTCAGGATAAATTTTGAAGACAGGGCTCACAGGGTTTGATTAAAGATTGAATATGTAGTGTGAAAAAGTCAAGGTGGCTCTTTGGGAGCTGAACAATTAGAAAGGTAGTGTTACCATTTAACATAATGGGGCAGACTGTGGGATGATCAGATTGGGACTAGGGTCGGGAAAAGGGATGTGAAGTAGAAAAGAACAAACATAAAAATCTTTCATCTTCAGAAATCTTAAAATTTCTTTGTGTTTAAATAACAGTATCTTTTATTTATCCTTTACTATGTATCAGACACATTGCTAAATTCAATGCCTGAATTAATTTATTTAACTTCCCAACAATTGCAGGAGGTAAATCTTATCAATTTTTCAGATTAAAAGAGTATTAGAAATTGGGCATGGTGACACCCCCCTGTAATCCTAGTGAGTTGGGAGGCTGAGGTAGGAGATTCACAAGTTCAAAGCAAGACTCAAAAACTTCGTGAGGCCCTGTCTCAAAATGAAACATAAAAAAGACTGGGGATGTATCTCAGTGGTAAAGCACCCTGGGGTTCAATCTCTGGTAATAATAAAAAAAAAATTACTTGTCTGGGATACAGAATGTAAATGCAATGTGGGCTGGGGTGTAGCTCAGTGGTTAAGTGTCCCTAGTTCCACTCCTGGCACCAAAAAAATTTTTAAAATTTTAAAAAGACTATTAGAGAGATGATATGGCCTACACATACACAGTGTTAATCATAATCTTTTTTTCAAATAAATGTTTAAACTTTATTTTTCTCATTAGTCATCAAAAATTGTAATATTAATTGGAAAGTACATTTAGATTAGACAGGAGTATAGAAATTGTTATGTGATAAATGTGTCAAATTGAAAATTGATTTTTCAGTGTTCCAACATCTATTTGTCTCATTTCTAGACATTTTTTATTCTAATTTGTTATATATGACAGAAGAGTGCATTACAGTTCATATTAAACATATAGAGCACAATTTTTCATCTCTAGTTGTATATAAAGTATATTCACACTATTTGAGACTTTATACATGCACCTAGAATAATAATGTCCATCTCATTCCACAATCTTTCCTACCCCCTCTCTTCCCCTCCCACCTCATTGCCCTATCTAGAGTTTGTCTAATCCTCCCTTGCTCTCCCTCCCTACCCCACTATAAATCAGCCTCCTTATATCAGAGAAAACATTCGGCATTTGGTTTTTTGTGATTGGCTAACTTCACTTAACATGATATTCTCCAACTTCATCCATTTACCTGCAAATGGCATGATTTTATTCTCTTCTATTGCTGAGTAATATTCCATTATGTATATATACCACGTTTTCTTTACCCATTCATCTACTTAAAGGCATCTAGGTTGGTTCCACAGTTTAACTACTGTGAATTGTGCTGCTATAAACATTGATGTGGCTGTGTCCCTGTAGTATGCTGTTTTTAAGTCCTTTGGGTATAGACTGAGGCATGGATAGCTGGGTCAAAAAGTGGTTCCGTTCCCAGTTTTCCAAGGAATCTCCATACTGCTTTCCATATTGACTGCACCATTTTGCAGTCCCACCAGCAATGTATGAGTGTGCCTTTGTTGTTTGTATTTGTTAATAGCAGTCATTCTGACTAGCATGAAATGAAATCTTAGAGTAGTTTTGATTCGCATTTCCTTAATTGCTAAAGATGTTGAACATTTTTTCATAGATTTGTTGATTGATTGTATATCCTCTTCTGAGACGTGTCTGTTCAGTTCCTTGGCCCATTTATTGATTGGGTTGTTTGTTTTTTGAGTTTTGTTTCATTTTGTTTTGGTTTGTTTGGTTTTTTTTTGGGGGGGTGGGCTGAGATTTTTCTTTTTTTATTATTATTAGTTGTTCAAAACATTACATAGCTTTTTTTTTTGAGTTATTTATTTACCCTAGAAATTAGTTCTCTATCTGATGTGCAAGTGGTAAAAATTTGCTCCCAAGATGTAGGCTCTCTATTCACATCACTGATTGTTTCTTTTGCTGAGAGGAAACTTTTTACTTTGAATCCGTCCCATTTATTAATTCTTGATTTTAATTCTTGTGCTATAGGAGTCTTATTAAGGAAGTTGGAGCCTAATCCCACATGATAAGAGATTTGGGCCTACGTTTTCTTCTATTAAATGCAGGGTCTCTGGTTTAATTCCTAGGTCCTTGATCCACTTTGAGTTGAGTTTTGTGCATGGTGAGAGATAGGGGTTTAATTTCATTTTGTTACATATGGATTTCCAGTTTTCCCAGCACCATTTGTTAAAGAGGCTATCTTTTCTCCAATGTATGTTTTTGGCATCTTTGTCTAATATAAGATAACTATAATTATGTGGGTTAGTTTCTGTGTCCTCTATTCTGCACCATTGGTCTACCAGTCTGTTTTGGTGCCAATACCATGCTGTTTTTGTTACTATTGCTCTGTAGTATAGTTTAAGGTCTGGTATTGTGATGCCACCTCTTCCACTCTGCTTGCTAAGGATTGCTTTAGTTATTCTGGATCTCTTATTTTTCTAGATGGATTTCATGACTGCTTTTTCTATTTCTATGAGGAATGTCATTGGGATTCTGATTGGAATTGCATTAAATCTGTATAATGCTTTTGGTAGTATGGTCTTTTTGACAATATTAATTCTGCCTATCCAAGGACAAGGAAGATCTTTCCATCTTCTAAAGTCTTCTTTAATTTCTTTCTTTAGCGTTCTGTAGTTTTCATTGTAGAGATCTTTCACCCCTTGTTAAGTTGATTTTTTTTTTTGAGGCTATTGTAAATGGGGTAGTTTTCCTCATTTCCCTTTCAGAGGATTTGTCACTGTTATACAGAAATACCTTTGATTTATGGGCATTGATTTTGTATCCTTCTATTTTGCTGAGTTCATTTACTAGTTCTAGAAGTTTTCTGGAGGAATTTTTGGGACTTCTAGGTATAGAATCATATCATTGGCAAATAGTGCTAATTTGAGTTCTTCTTTTCCTATACATATCCCTTTAATTTCTTTCGTCTAATTGCTCTGGCCACTGTTTCAATAATTATGTTGAATAGAAATGGTGAAAGAGGGCATCCCTGTCTTGTTCCATTTTTTAGAGAGAATGCATTCAATTTTTCTCCATTTAGAATGATGTTAGGGCACTGCGCGGACCACGCAAGGGACATCATTGGGCTCCAGGCCACAGCTGACTCCAACTGGGGGACCATGGGCACCTCCACCTCCAGGGGCCGGGCCACCTGGGACCCCAGGCCAAAGCTGGACCTCAGGAGGTGCTGGACCTGAGCCAACTGCCACCCAAGCTGCTCCTGGTGGTGCTGAGCCATGTGCCCCCATGCTGGCTCCTCACCCGCTGCCACCAGGTGTGCTGGGAGTAGTGCACCCTGGTGCATGGCCAGGCCCTGTGGCTACTGATCTTGGCCCAGGACCACGGCACCACTTGGCTGCGCCCTGCTGTTGTTTGTCTGCAACTGCCTGCCTCCCTGACCTGCTTGCGATGCCAGGCTTTGTCCTCTGGGCCTCTTCTGCGAGCACAGACCATTGGGACACAACCTCATCTGCAAACCACGCGGCCAAGAAAGCCTCCGGAAATGGTTGGTGCAGCACAGTGGAGATGGCCTCGTGGTGGAAAAAAACAAGAAAACCGTGCGGGGGGGGGGGGGGGGCGGGGGGGGAGGCTACACAAACCTGTTTCGTACTTCCTTCAGTTGGTGCTGCAAGAAGCAGGTCTTGGACCTGGAGGAGGGTCTGTGGCCAGAACTGCTGGACAGTGGCAGGATTAAGATTTGTGTCTCTGAAGGCTGGGGATATAGCTCAGTTGGTTGAGTGCTTGTTTCACATGCACAAGGCCCTGGGTTCAATCCCCAGCACTACAAAAAAAAAAAAAAAAGATTTGTGTCTCTGACTGGTGGGGAGCCCGACACGACAGTGGCTATATGTATCAACTTTTTGTCCAACTTCTAGACGCTGACCAGATCGTCCTAGATAAATTCTCTGTTGTGCCTTATCCCACTGAGCAGTGGAACAACAATATCTGTCTTCAGGTCACCCATGTGTTCTCCAACATCAAGACAGGAGTCCGTTTTGTGTCTTTCAAACACTGGGGGCAGGACACACAGTTCTGGGCTGGCCACTATGGAGCCCTTGTGACCAACTCCAGTGTGATCATACGTGTCTGTCAGTCCTAGTCAAGGGCTGCCTTTCTTGTGAGAGAGCCTGACCATGCCTTCTAGGCGCCCAGACGTTTGGCTGGGACCCCTCATTAACCAAATGCTTCTACCTCTCTGGCACAGTGAGAACCACAGGGTCCAGTCAGGGGTCCTTCTGGGCCCTGCATTCAGGTTCTGGAAACCACTGGAAGCATGGTCTTCCATCAGGTCTACCTACGGTTGCTGCTTTGGTGGGCACAGCACTGCTTAATGGAGACCCACAGGCGACGCCTGAGGAGGCCTTCTCACCCCCTCTTCTCTCTACCAGCAGTTCAGCACAGCACCCTCTGCCCTGTCCCCTCTGTTGGTGTCTTGTCCCCTCTCCTTTCTGCTTCAGGGGCTTAGCTGGTCCTTTCAGGGAAGCCCTGTACTTGACTCTGAACTCTGACTTTCATCCTGACTAGCCAAATTCCAGCTGCCTTGGGTGGTAAACTTGACCTCCGTGCCTTCTAAGCTACAGGGCTGGACCCAGGCCTTGAAGCTAAAGGGTCCAGCCCTGTAGCTCAGAAGGGCCTTGAAGCTAAAGGGTCAGCCCTGTAGCTCACCTAGGTTCAAACAGGATTTGGAGATAAATCTGCCCACACTGACTTCCCTGGGAAATGAGGAGGTACCTCAAGTCCAGCCCTGATCCTCAAGGACCTCTGTAATTGTGTGATATTTAAAATGATATTTTTTTCATTTTGACATTTTGTTTTCCGAACAGCAAGAGAATAATCTATCAGCTATAATATATAATGCATCTCAAATGTATCTGGCAATCATATATAATAAATTTATTATTTTGCCAAAAAAAATAGAATGATAGAATGATGTTGGCCTGGGGCTTAGCATAGATAGCTTTTACAATGTTGAGTGATGTTTCTATTATCCCTAGTTTTTCTAGTGTTTTGAACATTTGTCAAATGCTTTTTCTGCATCTATTGAGATGATCATATGGTTCTTATCTTTAAGTCTATTGATGTGATGAGTCACATTTATTGATTTCTGTATGTTGAACCAACCTTGCATCCCTGGGATGAGCCCCCACTTGATAGTGGTGTGCTATCTTTTTTATATGTTTTTGTATTCATTTGCCAGAATTTTATTGAGGATTTTTGCATCTATGTTCATTAGAGATATTGGTCTGAAGCTTCCTTTCTTTGATGTGTCTTTGCCTAGTTTTGGATGAAAGACCTAAGCAATCTCATTCTACTTGGGACCTCATTTTGCTCTGAAACTTAACCTCTGACCTACTATAGTCCCAAAGTCAGGAAAATACCATGGAAAAGCTCTGTGGAAACAGTTCTCAGAAAAGCCGCCGCAGATGGTGATCACCTAAGATAGGTCAAGATATCCACATATCTGAAATTCCAGAGGGCCCCACCTAGGTGTGGTGACCAATATCTAAACTAGAAGCCCTGCAGTTTGGCACGTACCCCCCTTGCAACATCCTCACGATTTAAACCAATCAATTTTATGTGCGTCAACCCCTTGAACTAACCAATAATTCTTTCCAGATTCTTTCCCACCACTTGATACACTAATCATGTTTTAGAGTTGTTATTTGATTTTCCCGCAGTGTGTGATGATTTGCTAAGAGATGCTATGATGTATGTGGGGGTCCCTGCCTTCTCCAAAGAATGTATAAAACTACTGCAAATTCTGGGCTTGGGGCCTCTTAGCGTCACCTGTTGCTGTGTGTGCGCGGAGGACCAAGCTAGCTCGCAATAAACACCTCTTTGCTGCTTACATCGATCTTGGTCTCTGGTGGTCTTTTGGGGGTCCCGAATTCTAGCATAACATGGAATCAGGGTTATATTGGCCTCATAGAATGAGTTTGGAAGTGCTCCCTCTTTTTTTATTTTCTGAAATAAATTGAAGAGTATTGGTATTAGTTCTTCTTTAAATTGTGTATATCATCCTGATTCAACTTGGGCAAATCAAATAACCCTAGAAATTTGTCTATGGCTTCAATATTTTCTATTATATTAGAGTATAAGTTTTCAAAATAATTTTTAATCATCTTCTGTATTTCTGTCTGTTGTGATTTTTCCTTTTTCATCACATATGTTAGTAATTAGAGTTTTCTCTCTCCTTCTCTTCATTAGCATGATTAAGCGTTTGTTAATTTTATTTATTTTTTCAAAGAACCAACTTTTTGTTTTGTCAATTTTTCCAATTGTTTCCTTTGTTTTGATTTCATTGATTTCAGCTCTGATTTTATTATTTCGTGTCTTCTACTGCTCTTGGTGTTGATTTGTTCTTCTTTTTCTAGGGCTTTGAGATGTAATGTTAAGTCATTTATTTGTTGACTTTTTCTTTTTTTTAAGGAATGAACTCCATGCAATGAACTTTTCTCTTAGCACTGCCTTCATAGTGTCCCAGGGATTTTGATACATTGTATTGAAAGACCCCAGCCCAGCAACCTTAGGCTTAGTTACAAAATTATTAGGGCACGTCACAAACCTGCAGACAATGTGTTTTTCAGATAATCAGTTAAGTGTGACCGATTGAAAAGGGAGAAACAGGATGGTTGGGAAACAGCAGAAAAACAGATTCCAGGGCATGCCTGAATAAACAGGGGCTAATAAGCAGGAACAGAAAAATCAGAGTGCTCATATGTAACTGTCATGTGGTGTAATTCCAGGAACATAAAATGAAAAATAACTTTACCCTTTAGGTAACCTGTATGCTGGGTTCAAAATAGCCAATAAGAAACCTGTTGCTTACCGCGCGCGCAAAACCTGCCCCTTGACCCTATAAAAAACCTGTACCCCAAAGCCCGGTGTGCCAGCTCACCAAAGCTCCGGCTGAGGTTTCGCTGAGCACCCGCAGGCGTCTGTGTCTGAATAAACCTCATGCGTTTGCAGCCAGTGCCTCGTGCGTCTTTCTTGGACAGGGAATCGGTGGGTCTTTCAGTATCAGTGTTCTCATTCACCTCTAAGAATTTTTTAATCTCCTCCTTAATGTCTTTTGCAACCTATTGTTCATTCAGTAGTGTATTATTTAGTTGAAGTAGCTTTGATTTTTTATTTTATCATTGATTTCTAATTTCTTTCCATTATGATCCGATAGAATGCAAGGTAGTATCTCTACTTTTTTATATTTGCTAAGAGTTGCTTTGTAGTATAATATATGTTCTGTTTTAGAGAAGAATCCATGTGCTGCTAAGAAGAAAGTGTATTAGTTCATTGAAGGATGAAATATTCTATTATATATATCAGTTAAGTCTAAGTTATTGATTGTATTATTTAGTTTTAATCATAATCTTGAAAGACACAATCTCAAATGTCATAATCCTAAATGTTGAAACCCTGAAAGATTAAAATTCCTAAAGTCTAATATTCCCAATGTCTAAATTCCTTAAAGATCAAAAAACCAAAAATTATAATCCCAAAATATTAAAATCCCAAATACTGAAATCTTAAAAACCCAAATCCTGAAAACTACATGTCACGTTTTTTTAATGCAAAAGCTTCTATAAGAAGGATATAAAGCCAAATTCTAGGAAGGGCTTAGTGCATTTTCAACTATATGCAGAATAGTTGCCAAATTATTCAATCAGACTACTTCTTCTCCTGCCCAAGCTCTTTCAATATAATAACAACAATGCCCTTCCTCAGACAATAAAAAGAACTTGACAAACTCAAGTTTGTCATACTGGTCTGGGAAAATCAGGATGGAGTCCTCATGCCCCCCACCCCCCACACCCCCCACATCCCGCCAAGTATTGAAGATTAAACACCAGAGAAACACCAAGGCAAGCATAGAAAGCAAGTTTTATTTAAGAGACAACAGCTGGGACCCAGAGCTGGTGCCTGCAGGAGTGGGGGTTTTTTGTGCCTTTATAGATGTCAGGTTTCCTTTCCTCCCTCAACCCTCCTCCTCCTATCTTGCCTACCAAAAGGCAGGAAAGAGGCACCCCAGGGGGTAATTGCTTGTGTTGGAAAATGGGATCTTTCCCGTCCCCTGGAGGTATCAGCACCTCCCATTTCCTTTTCTTGGATAATCAGCCACCTGTCCTTTGCCTAGGTCTCTCACAGGCAATCATCCAAACACACAAAATACTTGGTTAGAGGTTATATAGTTTCCTTCTGTGTTATAAAACCCAGGCATGCAGTCAGATAGGAAGAATAACTTCTAGTGTTCTATGGAATAGTAGGATAACTATGGTTGACAACAGTTAATTATATATTTCAAAATAGCTTGTAGAGAAGATTTTAAATGTTCCCAGTACAAAGAAATGACCAATGAGGCAGTGGATATGTCAATTACCCTGATCTGATCATTACACATTGTATACATGTATTGAAATGTCATACATGTATATAATATATTATTATACATGTATACATATTAATTTAATATAAATATAATTATTAAATTAATTGAAATAAAAATATATTTTAAATAAAATACATCTAAAAAAACATTAAATGGTGAACTCTTCTTGGTTAGGGATTTGACTGCTAAAAAAGATCCGTATTTACCACTAAATCTATCATTTTTAAAAAACTTCATGCACTTCACTTTAGCTAATGGACAGCATTTCTGAAATTGTCTCCACTGTTTTTTTATAATCTATATATAACATATAGTTTATATATATATGTATGTATTTCATGTCCCTGGTGGATCAGAAAATTCTGAACTTTTCTGTTCATTTATCTGTTCAAGACATCTCAAATGTCATAATCCCAAATGTTGAAACCCTGTTGAAACACTTTATACTTAAGATTTGGAGACTTTGTGGGAAAAAAAATAGGATTTCAAGTGAATTTCCAAACCATAATGACAAATTTGGAATTAGGTGCAACCAAGGCTTCTAAAAGTGAATTTCAAAATGTTACCAATAAAGTTTGTTGTTGCCCATTAAGCCCAATACCTTTGGTGGAAATGTCTCACTAGTGTACTGGCCATGCAATATAGTAACAATGAAAACTTCAGTTTAAAAACTTGCCATTTTGGGTTGGGGATGTGGCTCAAGCGGTAGCGCGCTCGCCTGGCGTTCATGCGGCCCGGGTTTGATCCTCAGCACCACATACAAACAAAGATGTTGTGTCCGCCGAAAACTAAAAAATAAACATTAAAAAATTCTCTCTCTCTCTCTCTCTCTCTCTCTCTCTCTCTCTCTCTCTCTCTTTAAAAAAAAAAAACTTGCCATTTGTCTGCATTGGCATTCCTTCCAGCTAATGAAAATCCAAGAACTTTCAATAAATTAAAGCCACATTTACTTGAAGAAGCCAGCAAAGTTACTGACAGGTTAAAAAATAATTATGTGCACAGAACGACAAGAAGACACACAACAGTGGTGCTGTTCATTCACCAGTATTTCTGTCAAATCTGTGGTCTGTATATGAGTGTATGCAAAATAGATTTTCACATACCCAAATAAGATAAAGGCATAGCATAGAAAATGGGAAAAGTTAATGGGAAATGTTCCTGTTGGTGACTATCAAATCATAGAAGAATTTCAAAAAAGAGCAGCACCACATAGAAAATAAATGGGAACACATTCTCCAAGGAGATTCATGCCCTGAAAGCAAAACAGCAGCTATTCATTACTATGCAAGACTTCAAAATATAGTTAAGGATCATGTAGGATGCTGTATGCTTCCTTCTACACACCTTCTCATGATCTTCCTGAATATACCTTTACTCACAGTATTACCCCTTGTTTCCTCTGTCCACCTAGTTAAAAGGATGACTTACTAATCACTCAAGATGAAGTTTGTGGATCATATTCTCTGTGAGGCTGTACCTGACACTACTTTTGCTTCTAGACAGACAAAATAAGATAAAAATACAGCTAACAATTACATAGTCACTACTCTGTGTCAGTTTCTATCCCAGACACTTTGCATGCAATGTATTCATTCAGATCTCACAATGTATTCATTTAGATCTAGTACCATAAACTAGGTACCATTATTTATTACCACTTCACAGATAAGAAAAATGAGATACAGAGAACTTAGCTCACACAGGTAGTCCAGATTTCAATGAACATCTATACTTTTCACATTCATGCTCTCCTGCCTGGCCTTCACACTAGCTTTCTTGGCTGTTTAGCCAGTTTTTTGTCACTGTGGTCAAAATACCAGACATAAAGAATTTACAAGAAAGGTCCATTTTGGCTCACAGTTACAGAAGTTTCAGTCCATGGACAGACAGCTGGCTCTACTGCTTTAGGGTGAAGCGACTCAAAACATCATGACAGGGCTGGAGCTATAGCTCAGTTGGTAGAGTGTTTGCCTTGCATGCACAAGGCCCTGGGTTCAATCCCTAGCACCACACACACCAAAAAAAAAAAAAAAATCATGGCAGAAAAGAATAACAAAGAAAGTTGCACTTCATGGCAGTCAGAAAACACACAGAGGGAGATCAATCTCTCCAGGACACACCCCCCAGTGATCTAGCCCAACCATGGCCCATGTTCCTATAGCTTCCATCACCTCCTGTAGTCCACTCAGTTATCAGGAGAATAAAGCAATGATGAGGTCAGAGTCCTCGTGATCTAATCACTTCCCCCAAATCCTTACCTCTGAACATTGCTGCACTGGGGACCAAGCCCTCAGTGCATGAGTTTTAGGGAGACACCTCATATCCAAACCAAAACACTGGCCAGCATTCAGTCTTCTCTATGCCCTTCCTTGAACTGGCAAGGTTGAGTCCCTTCCTTGTTCATTTGTGCACCCCCAAAAGAGTCAGTTATTGAAATCATCATTGTGTACCTAACAAGGAGTGCAGGAACTGGTATACAATAAGTATTTGATAAATATTTTCTGAATTAATGAATTAATTTAGTACCGTTCTTGAGAATGACGATCTTAGACCTACACTTTCCCATGAATTGTTGCATTTGGATTTTCCTAATTTTAGTAAAATATTATTTTTAGCATGGTTACATGTTGAGTAAATGAAAGAAGTGAAGCTAGGACTCATACATTTTTATACAAAAACCCTATGCTTTCCCTGGGTGTATATACTGGCTCATCTAGTGGTCTCTTTGCAGCATAAAATGAAACAGCAACAATTTTAAATTTTCTCATTTCTGTCTCAGGGACTAGGCCAACCATCCACATCTTTAGAAAGATGACCAGGGTTAAGCAGAATTTTATAGATTTGAAGATGAAATTTAGTCCATCAATAGATGAATGGGCAAAGAAATGTGGTACACACACACACACACACACACACACACACACTGTGGAATATTAATCAGCCATAAGAAGAATGAAATCCTGATCTAGGTATGGTGCCACTCACCTGTAATCCCAGCAGTTTGGGAAGCTGAAGCAGGAGGATCAAGAGTTCAAAGCCAGCCAGCCTCAGCAATGGTAAGGCACTAAGCAACTCAGTGAGACCTTGTCTCTAAATAAAGCACAAAATAGGTATGTGGTTCAATGGTCAAGTGCCCCTAGGTTCAATCCTCAGTACAAAAAAAAAAAAAAAAGAATGAAATCCTGTCATTTGTGGCAACAGGGATGAACCTGGAAAACATTGTACTATGTAAAATAAGTCAGGCAGAGAAAGATAAATACTGCACCATGTCACTAACTTCTGGGATCTAAGAAAGCTGATCTCATAGAGATAAAGAATACAATAATAGTTGCCAGACGATGTAAAGGGGAAGAGAAAAGGGCAAGAGGAGGAAGATATTGGTAAATAGAAAATTAGTTCAATAAGAGGAATAAGTTCTGGTATTCTGTTGCACAGTAGGGTCACTATAGTCAACAATATTATATTGTGCATTTCAAAATAACTAGGAAAGAGGACTTTGCATGTGCTCACCATGAAAAAAAGTGCTAAATGTTTGAGCTGATGGATATGCTAAATACCCTGATTTGATCCTTACAGAATTTATACCTGTATTGAAACACTGCATCACACTGTACCCCATAAATATGTAGTTATATAATTAAAAACTAAAAACAATTATGTAATTAAAAACTAAAAAGTTTTACTTCATCAGAGAAGATCATTCTAACAGAAAATGAGATTTAGCAAGATATCTACTTTTTTTTTCTTTTTGTTTAATATTGGGGATTGAACCCAGAAGTGTTCCACCACTGAATTACACACCTATTCCTTTTTATTTTTGAGACAGGATCTTGATAAGTTGCACAGGCTAAAACAAGTCATCTAATTTAAAGAAAAGTTGTATGCTGTATTTTCCAATGTATTAGGACTGCAACATATTAAAGAGAATAGTATAAGCATTGCAAGTATCCTTATCTTCAATGTTAAAGATTCCTTTCCTGATTCAGTTATACCACTCCTCAGTTTATATCCAAAGGACTTAAAATCAGCACACTACAGTGACACAGACACATCAATGTTTATAGCAGCTCAATTCACAATAGCTAAGCTATGGAACCAACGTAGATGCCCTTCAAAAGATAAATGGATAAAGAAATTGTGGTATATATATATATATACACAATGGACTATTACTCAGCCATAAAGAAGAATGACTTTATGGTATTCTCATAGAAGATATTCTCAGTAGAAGAATGGATCTGGAGACTACTGAGAAAGGAAAGGGAGGTGGTAAGAATAGGAAAGATTGTGACATGAATCCAACATAACTTTCCTATGTACATATATGAATACACCACAGTGAATGTCCACATGATGTACATCCACAAGACTGGGATCCTGGGGCTGGGATTGTGGCTCAGTGGTAGAGCACTCCCCTAGCATGGGTGGGACCCGGGTTCGATTCTCAGCACCACATAAAAATAAAGGCATTGGATTGTGCCCATCTACAAAAAAAAAAAAAAAAAGATTCTCTCTCTCTCTTTAAAAATAAATAAATAAATAAATAAATAAATAAATAAAAGGGGAACTGTCTTTTTCTCATTGATTAAAAAAAAAGACTAGGATCCTAATTAAAATAAGATATATTCCATGCTTGCATAAATATATCAAAATAGATTCTATTGTCATGTAAAAAAAAGAACCTTCCCCTCCGTGAGTAACCCTACATCAGAATCTTTTGAAAGCTCCCCAGGCAATCCGCTTAGCAAGATTGACTAACATTTAGATCTATTAAATTAAGTCCCTTAGTTGGTTCTTTGAAGCTCATTGAAAGTGTTATTAATGTATTTTTCCACTCAGACAACAAAGAAGTATGGGCCAGAATTTAAATCATTGTCACATATTGAAAATAATTACAATAGTTCATAGAAACAAATGGTCATGTAAACATTGATTAAACTTGTAATATATTCTAGGGATTGTGCTTAGTACAATGGAAACAAAATAAATTCCATGAGGCTGAGGATGCAGTTTTAACCCACTATTGTATATACATAAATTAGCACAGTGCTTGACAGAATGAATGAATAAAGTATTTAAAATCAACAGCCTCTACTCTTACAATATTGCAATTTACTGTATTTGAACTATACAAAATCCTATCATGAGTTCATGGGCAAGTTCAAGCTCCACAATTGTACATGAGCAACTGTGGGCCACAAGGTCAACCCAGGGTAGCTAATTCAGTATGATTTGACATGCAGAACACTATGTCAGCACATGTGGCTTTGTAGGGAAAGGAAAAGGCTAAGGAAAAGAATAGTAACCCAGGTGTGCTCAGGGCATCTTACAATGCTCATAGTAGAGAGCTATGTTTCTCTAATTTGTCCCTTTGAAGAAAAAAATAAGGCTGTGGAATGTAGAGGCTGCTCATTTGTAGAATTCAGATCTTCCATACTGTAGCTTGAGTCATTCTATAACCTCTGTGACCCAGATGCAGATCCTAGCACAGGGCTATGACATAGTAGGTTCTTAATGAGAATAGTGGAATGTATGAAATTGGGTCAGATAAAATGGCTGCCCTTGATCTTGGGATCCTAAGGGGAAACTTCTAGACAAGCTCTATCAGCATCTTGTGGTTATCATTGTACATAATGCCTGACCCAAGAACTGAGGAAGAACAACTCACTTTTACAATTGGCTGAGAGGAGAAGAGGTTAATTAGTTGGGGTGGGGGGTAGAGGTAAGTGATTTCTAAGTGAAGTCTCCCACTTTGATGTCTTTGTTCCAGACAAGGGGCTTTAACAGTCTATTAGCCTCCCATCACTATATCAAACACTTGAGACACTCAACTAATAAAGAGAAGAGGTTTATTTTGGCTCACAGTTTTAGCAGTTTCAGACCATGATATGTTGGCCCACTGGTTTGGGCTTGTAGGAGGAAATACATCATGACAGAAATGTACAGTGGAGTGAAGATGCTCATGTCATGGCTGAGAAGTGAAAGAAAGAAATGAAGAGATTGGGGTCCCACAGTCCCCTTCGAGGAATGCTCTCAAATACTTAAAGACTGCCCACTAGACCTCACCTCTTAAACTTCCCACTACCTCCCAATAATACCAATAAAGTTTCCAATAAAGTTTCCAATAAAGAACGATGCCTTTGGGCTGAGGTTGTGGCTCAGTGGCAGAGCACTTGCCTAGCATGCATGAGGCACTGGGTTCGATCCTCAGCACCACATAAAAATAACAAATAAATAAAATAAAGATATTGTGTCCAACTACAACTAAAAATTTATAAATAAATAAATGAGAAGAAAGCTTTTAACATATATTCCTTTGGGGGAAAGTCCAGATCCAAACTACAGTACAATCTATTTTTCAGTTAGAAAGGCACACCTCTGGGCTGGAGCTGGACTGGGAAAATTATTTATTTCAAGGAGTTTAGGGCTTCCAGAACTCAGAGAACAGGGTCCAGGAAAGTTCCTGCCATACCTTTCCAATAGCAATGCTAAGCAATTGGGATGAAGGTGAGGAACTGATCTGCCATATCACAGCCATGGGAAGACAAAAGGAAAACTCAGATCTGAAAAAAGGCAAGACTGAGAGAATATAGGTATTCTGGTCCTGAAACAGAGGGATCCACTGCATAGGAATGGTTGCATTAATTCCAGAATCTTAAAATTGCTTCAAAAAGACAAGGATGATGAACCACATTTTGTTTATCCATTTATCAGCCAGAAAAAGGAATGAAGAAAAGTATTGATATATGCAACAACATACATGAACCTTGAAAACAGTGTTAAGTGAAACAACTTAGACACAAAAGGCCACAGATTGTATGATTCCATTTATATGTAATATCCAGAATACATAAATCCATAGAGACAGAAAGCAGATTAATCATTTTCAGGAACTTAGGGGAAGGGGAAAGAATAAGGAATGACCTTTTAATGGGTATAGGCTTTTGTTGGGGGGGGCATGAAAAAGTTCTGGAATTACATAGAGATGATGGTTGCAAAACTTTCAGGATTTATTAAAGCCCACTGAATTATGCAACCTAAAAGGACAAACTGTATGATATGGGAATTCTCTCTCTCAATTTTAAGAAAATATAAGAAAGGAAATTTAGGACAGATAGAAGAAGGAAATTCTAAGCCAAGCTGAATTTGGTGCACAATTCCATGGGACCCATCAGTCTTTGCGGAACCTTGGGGCCTATCACAAGTCATTGTCAAGCACCATTGTATACTGCAGTGGACACAGGATCTCCTGGGGGAAGCTTGTCTGAAGTCCCAGGGCAATATTTTCCCTTACCTCCCTGTGCAAGTTCAAAGCCAACCTCAGCAACTTAACAAGGCCCTAAGCAACTTAGCAAGGACTTGTCACAAAATAGAACATTTAAAAAAGGGCTGGGGATGTGGCTAAGTGGTTAAGCACCCCTGGGTTCAATTCCCAGTACCAAAAAAGAAAAATGTATGTAGGTACTACTACAAAAACAGTTGTGTACATGAGGAAACCTGAGAATAGAGAGACCAAGCAGCTAGCTTAAAGTCACACAGCAACTAAGATGTGACCCATGACATCAGTCAAGCCCACAGGTGTCCTGGTCATTTGAGTCAATTATGCTGAGGTCAAGAGACAACCAGGATCCCAGTCCCCTACTACATGGTGAAGGCAGGCAGTAGGTATAGGGAAAATGTGGACAGCCAAAGATGACTACACCCACAGCTCCTGTCCTGTGTGATGTTGTGTGTGCCAATATTTGTTCACTGTGCCATGTGGAAGGGAAAGGGAACATCAAGGGAGGTGTGTCCCAGGTGTGGGCAGAAAGTGGTTTTCACCCTTGGTGACTCAAAGGCTTGAGAGGAGAGGGGAAGGTATCTGGGCACTGGTTTGTCTTGAGGCCTAATTTCACCCATTGGAACACAACAAACTTGTCCTGGGAAAAGTTTGTCCCCATCCTTAGATCTCTGTCGGCATCTAGTGGTCCCTGGCGCGCATGACATGCAACTCGGACTGCCAGGTTGGTAATGAGCGCCCAGAACTGGTTTCTCACCAGGAGCTTTAGCAGGTCCCAGCCAATGGTTTAAAAAAGCAATTTGACTATATGTCCAGCAGGTGTCCTCAGATGCACAGTAGGGTTTCTGACCCGCGCCCCTGAGGACCACAGTCAGAGGGTGAGGAATCCTATCCCAGGCGGTAGGGTCTTGCAGCTGGTCCCAAGGCTGTGCAGACAAGAGGGGAGGGGAGAGGACCGGAGGGGACAAAAAGGGAGGGCAAGGGAACAGGCTGAAGCGGGGCCCAACCCTGCGCTCTGCTCACTGAAGTGCCCTGGGACAACTTCTTGGTGGCTCTCAGAGCTTTCCCTGATAGCCCCTCGCCTTTCCTCGACCAGCTGGGCCTGGCCTAGAACCCCTCCAATCTTTTCTCTGCTCAGCAGCCTGGGGACCCCTCTGGGGCCCCCATTCCCTCCTTGTCCTGTAAGATCCAAGAGACCCCGCCTCCTCCTCTCTCCATAGCTGCCCCCTGGACTGTGGCTGCCTGCAGCTCACCAGCCTCCTCCCTTCCCTGGGAGCCAGGTGGCCAGCACTGACTGTGCCTGCTTTAAGGACTTCCCTCTGGGTCAGGCAGGGCAACATTCAGGACACACAGCAGGACTGGCACGTGGGGGTGGAGTAGAGGGAGACAAACAGCAAAGAACCTCCCAGAAGGCCCCAAGGCACCATGGCTAATCTTCAGATTCCTCCTGCCTTTTGACTCAGAGAAGACACCCGGAAGCCCTCCTGGGCTCTAACCCCAGGTGCTCCTCTCTGACGGTTGGCTCATGACAACTTTCTCTGTTTTAGTTTGATGAATGGAGAAATAATCCTGATCCAAACAGGACCTCCAGACAGAATGTGAACTGGACCCAACCCTCCATAGTGCAAAAGCCCAACAGGATCAGTGGCCAAGACCCCCAAGGCAGTGTCAATGAATCTAGGGAGACGGCAGTGTTAGACATGTGGCAGTCTCCAAGGTCTACCCCACTGGCCCACACACTGCCGGTCTTCTGGGTGGTAACTTCATGCTCAAGAATGCTCCTCTGTTATGAAAAGACAGGATCTCGTGAACGTTAGCAGAGCATGAGGACCAAATGAAATGGCCATACAAAGACTATCACAAAAAAAGGATCAATTATCCTGTTACCAAAATGGACTTAGGGCTAGGGATGTGGCTCAGTGGTAGATTACTTGCCTAGCATGCACAAAGTCCTGGGTTTGCATCACAGCACCCACCCCCAAAAAGATGAACTTTACATTTGGAGTGCAGAAGAGGCCTGCTTAGGGATGTGGTGAGGCTCAATGCCAGAAACAATCATTACTGACTCCACAAAACATCTGGGACTAATTCTAAAGTTTAGCCTTTTCTTTATACCTTCTCGATGCATCCTCTACCTCACTCCATTCCAAACCCTGACTTTATCTGAGGCGCATACATCTTCCCTCCTCCTTTGTAAAAAAAAAAAACTAACAGACAACAAAACCCCACCGGATTTTATTATACCCTCCTTTAAGAAGTATCTGCCCCTTGCTGGGTGTGCTGGTGCACATCTGTTATCCCAGCAGCTTGGGAGGCTGAGGCAGGAGGATCATGAGTTAAAGCCAGCCTCGGCAACTTATTGAGGCCCTAAGCAACTCAACGAGGCCCTGGCTCTAAATAAATTAAAAAGAGGGCTGGGGATGTGGTTCAGTGGTTGAGTGTCCCTGAGTTCAATCCCCAGTACAAAAAAAAAAATCTGCCCCTCACTTTGTCTCTGAAACCATCCCATTTTACATCCAATGGGAGATCAATTTTCTTTTTAAAAAGATATATTACTAAGTAGGGGGTAAACCAGATATCTCTGAACCCAATATTTCTACAATATCCATAATCTTTAACATTTCCCTTACCCTGTACCCATTGAACCCCTTGCCTTTATAATGTTATACATGAATTCTTTAAAATAAACTTTGAATTTGAGAATAGATTGATCTTTACAGAAAAGCTGCAGAGTTCCTATATCCCCCTATGCAGTTCCACCCAATTTTCCCTATTGTTAATCTTACATGATTATCATGCATTTGTCTCAATTGATGAACCAATATTGACATATTATTAATCACTAAAGTCTGTAATTTATTCATATTCCCTTAGGTTTTTTTTTCTTTTTCTGTTCCAGAACCCTATTCAGGATTCCAAATTTTGGCATTTAGTCCTTAGGGTTAAAGGACCTAGGCTTATGGCATTTAGTCTGGGCACAAATCTGCATGGTAACAGTTCCCTCAGACTTTCTTCTTTTTGAACCCAGCATTGCTTCACCACATCCCCAGCCCATTTTATTTGTTGTTTAGAGATGGTTTCACCTTTAAAGAGGAACTAATACCAATACTTTTCAAGCTATTTCAGGAAATAGAAAAAGAGGGAGAACTTCCAAATTCATTCTACGAGGCCAACATCACCCCGATTCCTAAACCAGACAAAGACACTTCAAAGAAAGAAAACTACAGACCAATATCTCTAATGAACCTAGATGCAAAAATCCTCAATAAAATTCTGGCGAATCGGATTCAAAAACATATCAAAAAAATTGTGCACCATGATCAAGTAGGATTCATCCCTGGGATGCAAGGCTGGTTCAATATACGGAAATCAATAAACGTTATTCACCACATCAATAGGCTTAAAAATAAGAACCATATGATCATCTCGATAGATGCAGAAAAAGCATTCGACAAAGTACAGCATCCCTTTATGTTCAAAACTCTAGAAAAACTAGGGATAACAGGAACTTACCTCAACATTGTAAAAGCAATCTATGCTAAGCCTCAGGCTAGCATCATTCTGAATGGAGAAAAATTGAAGGCATTCCCTCTAAAATCTGGAACAAGACAGGGATGCCCTCTCTCACCACTTCTGTTCAACATAGTTCTCGAAACACTGGCCAGAGCAATTAGACAGACGAAAGAAATTAAAGGCATAAAAATAAGAAAAGAAGAACTTAAATTATCACTATTTGCAGATGACATGATTCTATACCTAGCAGACCCAAAAGGGTCTACAAAGAAACTATTAGAGCTAATAAATGAATTCAGCAAAGTGGCAGGATATAAAATCAACACACATAAATCAAAGGCATTCCTGTATATCAGCGACAAATCCTCTGAAATGGAAATGAGGACAACCACTCCATTCACAATATCCTCAATAAAAAAAAAATACTTGGGAATCAACCTAACAAAAGAGGTGAAAGACTTATACAATGAAAACTACAGAACCCTAAAGAGAGAAATAAAAGAAGATCTTAGAAGATGGAAAAATATACCCTGTTCATGGATAGGCAGAACTAACATCATCAAAATGGCGATATTACCAAAAGTTCTCTATAGGTTTAATGCAATGCCAATCAAAATCCCAATGGCATTTCTTGTAGAAATAGAGAAAGCAATCATGAAATTCATATGGAAAAATAAAAGACCCAGAATAGCAAAAGCAACTCTAAGCAGGAAGTGTGAATCAGGCGGTATAGCGATACCAGATTTCAAACTATACTACAGAGCAATAGTAACAAAAACAGCATGGTACTGGTACCAAAACAGGTGGGCGGACCAATGGTACAGAATAGAGGACACAGAAACCAATCCACAAAACTACAACTATCTTATATTTGATAAAGGGGCTAAAAGCATGCAATGGAGGAAGGATAGCATCTTCAACAAATGGTGCTGGGAAAACTGGAAATCCATATGCAACAAAATGAAACTGAATCCCTTTCTCTCGCCATGCACAAAAGTTCACTCAAAATGGATCAAGGAGCTTGATATCAAATCGGAGACACGGCATCTGATAGAAGAAAAAGTTGGCTATGATCTACATACTGTGGTGTTGGGCTCCAAATTCCTCAATAGGACACCAATAGCACAAGAGTTAATAACTAGAATCAACAAATGGGACTTACTCAAACTAAAAAGTTTTTTCTCAGCAAAAGAAACAATAAGAGAGGTAAATAGGGAGCCTACATCCTGGGAACAAATCTTTACTCCTCACACTTCAGATAGAGCCCTAATATCCAGAGTATACAAAGAACTCAAAAAATTAGACAAGATAACAAATAACCCAATCAACAAATGGGCCAAGGACCTGAACAGACACTTCTCAGAGGAGGACATACAATCAATCAACAAGTACATGAAAAAATGCTCACCATCTCTAGCAGTCAGAGAAATGCAAATCAAAACCACCCTAAGGTACCATCTCACTCCAGTAAGATTGGCAGCCATTATGAAGTCAAACAACAACAAGTGCTGGCGAGGATGTGGGGAAAAGGGTACACTTGTTCATTGTTGGTGGGACTGCAAATTGGTGCAGTCAATCTGGAAAGCAGTATGGAGATTTCTTGGAAAGCTGGAAATGGAACCACCATTTGACCCAGCTATTCCCCTTCTCGGTCTATTCCCTAAAGACCTAAGAAGAGCATGCTACAGGGACACTGCTACATTGATGTTCATAGCAGCACAATTCACAATAGCAAGACTGTGGAACCACCCTAGATGCCCTTCAACAGGCGAATGGATAAAAAAAATGTGGCATTTATACACAATGGAGTATTACTCTGCATTAAAAAATGACAAAATCATAGAATTTGGAGGGAAATGAATGGCATTAGAGCAGATTATGCTAAGCCAGCCAATCCCTAAAAAACAAATGCCAAATGTCTTCTTTGATATAATGAGAGCAACTAAGAACAGAGCAGGGAGGAAGAGCAGGAGGGAAAGATTAACATTAAGCAGAGTCATGAAGTGGGAGGGAAAGGGAGAGAAAAGGGAAATTGCATGGAAATGGAAGGAGACCCTCATTGTTATACAAAATTACATATAAGAGTTTGTGAGGGGAATGGGGAAAAAATAAGGAGAGAAATGAATTACAGTAGATGGGGTAGAGAGAGAAGATGGGAGGGGAGGGGAGGGGGGATAGTAGAGGATAGGAAAGGTAGCAGAATACAACAGTTACTATTATGGTATTATGTAAAAATGTGGATGTGTAACCGATGCGATTCTGCAATCTTTGTAATGTTTTGAATAACCAATAAAAAATTTTAAAATTAAAAAAAAAACAAATGTCAAATGTCTTCTTTGATATAAGGAGAGTAACTAAGAACAGAGTAGGGAGGAAGAGCATGAGAAGAAGATTAACATTAAACAGGGATGAGAGGTAGGATGGAAAGGGAGAGAGAAGGGAAATTGCATGGAAATGGAAGGAGACCCTCAGGGGTATACAAAATTACATACAAGAGGAAGTGAGGGGAAAGGGAAAATAATACAAGGGGGAGAAATGAATTACAGTAGAGGGGGCAGAGAGAGAAGAGGGGAGGGGAGGGGAGGGGAGGGGGGATAGTAAAGGATAGGAAAGGCAGCAGAATACAACAGACACTAGTATGGCAATATATAAATCAATGGAAGTGTAACTGATGTGATTCTGCAATCTGTATACAGGGTAAAAATGGGAGTTCATAACCCACTTGAATCAAAGTGTGAAATATGATATATCAAGAACTATGTAATGTTTTGAACAACCAACAATAAAAAATTGTAAAAATAAATAAATAAATAAAAACATCACTCAAAAAAAAAAAAAAAAAAAAAAACAGATGGTTACACCAAGTTGCCGAGGCTGGCTTTGAATTTGTGATCCTCCTGCCTCACTCCCCCAAAACTGCTAGGATTACAGATGTGCACCACCATGTCTGGCCCAGGTTTTCTTTGTTTTTTTATGAGGTATCAATCAGATATTTTATGGAATGCCCCTGTATTTAAATTTGTCTGATGTTTTTCTCACTATTAAACTCAGAAATCTGAGTATTTTGAGAAGAGTTCACAGAGTCAACGTACCATTTTAATCACATCATATCAAACATACATATAGTTAACGTGACATCACTGAGATACGAACCTTGATCTCCTGGCTGAGGTGCAGTTTGTCAGAATACTCTTTGTTTCACTTTATTTTTATGTCTTATGTCCCCATCCTTAAAAGCTGAGTATCTGGGGCTGGGGATGTGGCTTAAGTGGTAGTGTGCTCGCCTGGCATGCACGTGGTGCTGGGTTCGAGCCTCAGCAGCACATAAAAATAAAATAAAGGTGTTGTGTCCACCAAAAACTAAAAAATAAATATTAAAAAAAATTCTCTCTCTCTCTCTCTCTCTCTCTCTCTCTCTCTCTCTCTCTTTAAAAAAAAGCTGAGTCTTTACATAAATTATTTGGAATTCATTTGTATGAGAAATCTGTTTCTTATCCCTCATTTATTGATTGATTTTATTTATTTAATTTAGTATGGACACAAGGATATATTATTCATTTGTTCATTCATTTTTTACTTCAGGTTGTATTCCAATAGCACTTTATTTTGTTGCTGTAATTCTTGCAGCTTTAGTTATTAGGAGCACTGTCTGTTGACGCCAGGTTCTCTTTGACACACCTCCATGGGATGTTTTAGGAACACTTGTTTACTTTCTGGCTTTAGAGATGCTCCAGGTTCATTTTCTATACTTCTTGTTCCAGTCCTACAGTTCAGTCATTTTTCCAAGCAAAATTGGTCCCTTTCATTGGAGAATGAAATTAAAAATCAACTTTAGAGGCAGGGATTGTGGCTCGGTGGTAGAGTGCTCACCTAGCACAGGCGGGACCTGGGTTCAATTCTCAGCACCACATAAAAATAAAGGCATTTTGTTGTATCCATCTACAAAAAAAAAAAAAAAATTCTCTCTCTCTCTCTCTCTCTCAAAAAAAAAAAAAAATCAACTTTAGGAGCTGGGCATGATGGTGCATGCCTACCATCTTTATCTACTTGGGACACTGAGGTGGGAGGATTACTTGAGCCCAAAGTTGGAGAACAGTCTGGACAACATAGCAAGGACCTGTCTCTAAAAGTAATTAATGAATTTTAAAAATCAAGACTTCTGCTAGGCATGATCATTGCTAGTGGGCAGTTGGTTTTCAAAAATCAAGTAATGTATGGTGCAGGTATCCCTGAACTTGACCTCAAACCATTCCTGATCTTCCAGTCTACAGTTTCATTACAGTGTGAACCCAAACATATTTCTCATGTAAAATCATTGTTTTCTACTACAGAGTAATATAGCAAACATACATTTATGAAACTTATTCCATTACTAAAGCCTTAAGTACCACTTGTTTCTATGTAAAATCTCTATATTTCATAGCCAAGTGGACATTCATGCCCCATGCTCTTTTCTGACCCACATCTCTCTTACTAGGCACTGTTTTTCTGGTGAATTAATAAGTACTCATCCTTAGTACCCCCCTTCTTCTAATATTTCTTTGACCTCTCACTCCACCCCTGACTTGACCTTATCCCAGACTCTAATCCAGTACTTTCTTTCTCTAAGTAAATCAGTACTTTTGACGACTGTCAATGATATGGAAAATAGTTGCAAGTCATCATTCCCCTCACAAAATCCCACTCCATCCCATTCCTAACTCATATCCTCACATGCATGTAATAGGAGTAAAAACATCTCGACCGTCATGTGTATCTAAATAGAACAAAGAAAACATTTTGAAAAGAAAAAAGTAAATGAACAGCTAATTGAATGAATGAATGCAACCTTATACATCGGTAAATGTAATAGACACACATGGCTCTCACCCATCAGTGACAGTCACTTGATCCTTGACTCCTACCAACACCCTTTTAGATGGTAGATTGCTGTTCTCTATGTCCAAGTGATGTTCAAAGCACACATTCCCTGCCGCAGTCTGGCTGGGCACAATTCAGGAGCCACTTGTCAAAAAAAAACAAACTTTATTTTTAGAACCACACACCGCACCACACAGCTCCTCAGGAAAAACCCTCAGGGCCCAACTGCCACCACTGGCTTCCCACAAGCCTCTCCACCTCCCACAATCCTCCTGCTCTTGAGGCCGATTGGCTGGGTCTCGTGGGTGGAGCCAAAAAAGTCCCCCAATGAGCAGCTCCATGGTCTGAAAGGGCGGGGAAACAGCCCAATGAGCATCACCACAGAGGAGCCAATCAGTTGGCAGCTAGAAGTTGCTGGGGCCGCTGTGAGCCAATCATCAGCTGGCAGCTGGAAGTTTGCAGGGGCCCCTTCTGCTGTGGCTCTCAACAATTCCCTGATTTCATCGGATCACTAATCCTGAGGCCATCTTTAACTCTCACCAGCTGTTAGACCCACACCTGATCTTTATCCCCTGTAACGCCAGTGATTAGGTGATCATCAAGTACTATGAGAAAACAATGTCCCTGAATTTTAATCCATCCATCACCATCATTCTACTTAAAATCACTCTTTTTTCTACTAGTAATATAGTAAACAGAAATCTCTGATCCTCATTCCATGGACAGCTGCCATGGAATTCAATTACATTGAAGTAAAACTACTACTGCATATTATCAAGTGTTTTCCCCAACAATAACAATCAAATTCTGTGAGGACCACACACATGATTCTTAGCCACCACTTACCCCTACATCATACCTGTCACTTGCTCATTCTAATCATTGTGTCACTCTGATAACTACACTACTCTGTCTTATTGAAATGTCCAATTTCACAGAATTTTCAAGCCATGTAATGAACAGATAGACCTGATTCTTGCATAGCTGATCCTGATTTCACCCTGTTCCCCTACATCATCCCATACAAAAAGGAAAATTAACCATAGCCATAAAAGTGAAGTGAAGTTGGCAACAGGCATTCCTGACCCTTTCCTGATCTCCAAAATGAATGCAACCTTATACCATCGCTAAAACCCCCCGAAAATTAGCAAGGCAAATGCAGAACGGTCTTCCTCACCCTTTATTCGTCCCTGGTCCAGTCACCTTTCCTGACAATCTCGCATAGCTGTTCCTCACTCAACTCACGAAACCACTAACCTTCCCTCATACTTACTCAGACACTCTTACTTCCATCCTCTCTGCTAACTACATCCTATAAGAATTAGTATTTGTAGTCACCAAATAGTTTGAGAAGTCTTCTTGATTCACACCCAAGCACACAACGTCACCCTCACCCTGGCTCTTCCCTTGGAATAGTATGGGTTTTCAAAAGACAATAAGTGTGAGAAAGAGATATTGCTCATTCTGTGAGAAATGCATCTCATTACAGAGCAAGATATGTCATAGTCCAGAGAAGGAAAGGGAATTGTAACACTGGGCCTGGAACAGCATGGGGGTTCCATAATTATTTGATAAGAGAATGGAAATGAATTGACAACTTCCCTTATGAAATGGTTGCTTTCAAGTACTGCACTCAAAGGTGGTACTTTTTATAAAATGTCCTTGGCATTTGGTGACCATGGGTGTTTATAACTTAGCTCCATAAATGCAAAAGGAAGAATGAGAATACAGGTTTAATGAGAGAGAGAGAGAGAGAGAGAGAGAGAGAGAGAGAGAGAGAGAGGGAGGGAGGGAAACGAGCAAGAGAAGGAGTTTACCCCTTTCTTCTCTTCTCCTTTCTCATCCAACTCTGCATTCTTACTTTCCCCCACACTGCCATTCCTAACTGTATTTGGTGGCTCTGCACCCTTGTCTTCCAAAGCTTGGCTACATAGGAGGGTTCCCTGTTCCTCCCTTCCTTAGGACCCCAGTTGGCCAGCACCCAGACACTTCGTAAATTAAGGATATGACTATCCACCATGCAAAAACATTCAGAGCACTGCCAGGCTATCATGTGTAGAAACAAGAGATTTTGGTTTTTCTTTTTGGTACTGGGGATTGAACTCAGGGGCACTTGAGCCACATCCCAGGCCTATTTTGTATTTTATTTAGAGACAGGGTCTCACTGAGTTGCTTAGCACCTCACTTTTGCTGAGGTTGGCTATGAACTCAAGATGGTCCTGTCTCAGCCTCCCAAGCTGCTGGAATTACAGGCGTGTGCCACTGCGCCTGACAAAACAAGAGATTTTAAAGAACCTATCAGTTCTCAAAACGAAGATCCTGGCTCTATAGTTCCCAACTTCATTTTGACTCCATGGTGCTCCTCAACCAAAGGCCCAGTGGTTTCTTACTTTCCCTTCCCTCTACTCCCCAGAGCTTGCTGTCTTTTGAAAACGTTAAGATCTGGAAATAGAAGGCCATTAGAAATCCAGGAGCTGGCCCCTTGATTCTTTGTGACAGTGGTCAGAGAGGCCTCCAGAAAAGGTGGAACTCTGCTCCCCATGATGCACTGGGCCTGTGTCTTTCATTCAGGAATGGTGTCCATTGGTTTCCTGAAAGGCCATGTCATACATAAGGTTATAACTTGTGTCTGGATGTCATTCCTGTGGCATATTTCCAGGGCATGGCCGAACATGAAGTGCTAGTGTGTTTCATATAATGTTGACTTCAGTGAAATCATCTTCATGATGAGGAAGCGTGCATTAAATGAGAATGAGACTTCAAGAAAATGTTCTTTTTGTGCTTTCATTAGTGCACAATAGTTTTACATAATAGTTGGGTTTATTCTGACATAATCATACATGCATGGAATTTAATTTTCTCATTTCAGGCCTGGGTGCGCCCGTTCCCTCCCCTCTTACCTCCCCCTTCTTTGACTCTACAGGTCAATGATCAACCACTGTGTTGGATGTTCATGCTCACCTCTTAAATCCATCAAAGCTCTCCCTGATCACTTGGGTTTTCCATAACATTAGTGCAGGTTTGTGATGATTTCTTTACCTGAAACGGGACTAGGGATTGATTTTTGTGTACAGAGTGAGAGAGGACTGATGTTGCATTTGCATACAAGGATACCCAGTTGTCCTTAGACCACATATTGAAGGCAGTCATTTCCCCCATGGCCTTGAAATGCTACCTCTGTCATAAATTACATGTTTTATTCAAAAAGCTGTGGCTTGCTCAACAGTGACTACAGAGCCTATTAGACAGTACAACCTCCTATTGAAAGTGGCGACAAAATAAAAAAAAAATCAACCCAGAGTTCTTCATCCACTGAAAATATCATTCACAGATGAAATAGGTGAAATAAATGTTTTCAGGCTAAAAAATGAGAAATTGTTTGGCACCAGGAGACATGCATCAAATTGGATGCTGTAGGACATTCTTCAGGTTGAAGAAAAATGGCAATGGAAGCAGATGTTCTGGTGCTAATCAAGAACATCAGAAATATTGAATATCTGTGTAAATACAAAAGACTGAATTTCCACTTAGCTCCTTTCCAATACACATGAATGCTTAAAAGAAAATTTATGGGGGCTGGGGTTGTGACTCAGCGGTAGAGCCCTTGCCTAGCACATGCGGGGCCCTGGGTTCGATCCTCAGCACCACATAAAAATAAATAAAAGGATTGTGTCCAACTACAACTAAAACTTTTTTTAAAAAAAGAAAATGTATGACATTATTTTGTGGTGTTTATAATATAATGTAGATGAATTACATATTACAACACTAGAATAAAGGATGCTATGGAATGATCAATAGCCCTAAATTGTTGTAAGGATTTACATTCTGCATGGGGAGCTAAACTATCAATTCTGCACAGATTGCAAAATGTTAAGGACACACAATCTCTAGAGTAACCACTAAAAAATAACACAAAGAGGGGATGTGGATAGAGCACTTGCCTGGCATCCATGAGGCCTTGGATCTCATCTCCAGCTACCATACACACATAAAAAGCCCACAAAGAGAAGTGATCAAGTGGCCCACAGATAAATTATAATGGAATTCTAAAAAAATAAAATCTTCAAATACTTAGAAAGAAGGAGCAGGAAAACAGAATCAAAGACAAGGGCAGAAACAGAGTTCAAGAGACAAGATGGCACCCTCAAATTTAAATGTATTAATAAATACATTAGCACATTAGCCATCAATAGACTAAACACCCGAAAATTTTTTAAAAAGCTTTTTTTCTGGTTGGATATAAAACCAAGACCTAATCATACCTTGTCTAGAAGATAAAGATTTCAAATTATCAGCTTTCTATATGTGTGTTCTCTGTGAATAGTAATATCAGCAAAAGCACTTTTACTTGTTTTTTTCCAAACTTTAATTTTTTTCCCCTTGCCTTAATGAACTTCCTAGAACATTTGGCACCAGATTCAGCACAAGAGGTGACAGATCAATCCCTTGCTTTGCTCTAGATCTTAAAAAGTGTTGAGTTTTTCACTGTTAAAGATGATATTGAGTATGTATTTTTGTGGTTAGTCTTTATCATTTTGAAAGTGTTTTCTCAGATTTATAATTCCCTGAGAGTTTTTTAAAATCTTGATTGATGCTTGATTTTGTGAAATGCTGTTTTCTATACAATATGAGATAACTATGTTTTCCTCATTAATTTTATAGATGTTGTGAATGAACTGGTCAATTTTTAAAATGTTTTAAAACAAATTTATTGAGATACACTATTAAATTATTCACACACTATTAAATCTACCCTTTAAAAGTACACAATGTACATATTCACAGAATTGTGCATTTATTACCACAATAAACTTTAGAATATTTTCATAATTCCCAAACGATACCTTATACCTGCTAGCAGTCAGTCTGTGTTCACAGCTTTCTCTAACCTCTGAAAAACACTAGTCAACTTTCTTTCCCTGTGGATTCACCGATTCTGGATTTTTTTTTTATAAATGGAGTCATGCAATATATAGACTTTTGTGTTTGGCATTTATTTATTTATATAGTAGTGGAAACTTTTTTTTTTATTACAGGCATTGAACCCAGGAGTTTTTAACCACTGAGCCATGTCCCTAGGTCTTTTTTAAAAAATTTATTTTGGGCTGGGGATGTGGCTCAAGCGGTAGCACGCTCGCCTAGCATGAGTGCAGCCCGGGGTTTGATCCTCCCCTCTCTCTAAAAATAATAAATAAATAATATATTTTATTTAGAGACAGGGTCTCTCTGAGTTGATAAGTTGCTGAGGCTGCCGTTGAACTCATGATCCTCCTTCCTCAGTCTCCCAAGTCTCAGAGATTACAGACGTGGGCCACTAAACATATGCCTGGCTCATCGTGGGAACTGAATGCAGGGCTTTGCACATGCTAGCCAAGTGCTCTGCCATTGAGCTATTTCCAACCCTTTTCAAAAACTTTTGAGACAGGCTCTTCCTAAGTTGTCCAGGCTATACTTGAACTTGCAGTTCTCCTCCTTTGGCCTCTCAAGTAGCTCAGATGATAGGCATGTACCATTGCATCCAGCTGTGTCTGACTTCTTTCACTTAGCATAAAGTTTTTGAGGATCTTCTATGTTGTCCAGTGTATCAGTAATTGTTTCTTTTGCACGACTCAGTGATAGTGCATTGTGCCCACGTACCACATTGCATTTATATATTCATCAGTGGATGGACATTTAGATCGTTTCTACATTATACTAATGCTGCTATCAACATTCATGTACAAGTTTATGTGAAGATATTTGATTGCATTTGTCTTGAGTTGTCTTCAACCTAGGAGTTGAATTACTGGATCATTGGATGACAGAATCTTTAAGTGTTTGAGGAACAGCCAAAAGGTTTTCTAAAATGAATGTACCATATGAGCTGGGTGGGGGGGTGCATGACTGTAATCCCAGTGGCTCAGGAGATTGAGGCAGCAGGATCAAGAGTTCAAAGCCAGCCTCAGCAACAGAGAGGTGCTAAACAACTCAGTGAGACCCTGTCTTTAAATAAAATACCAAATTGGGCTGGGGATGTGGCTCAGTGGTCGAGTGCCCCTGGTTCAATCCCCGGTACACCCCCCCACCAAAATGTACCATGTGATATTCCTATCAGCTATATATGAGGTTTCCCATTTATCCACATCTTTGCTGAAATTTGTTATTGTCTTTCTTTCTAAAATATAGACAACATAGTGGGTGGGAAGTAGCATCTCACTGTGGTTTTGATTTGCATTTCTTTAGTGGGTAATGATGGTGAACATCTTTTCACATGTTTATTGGCCACATTTGTATCTTCTTTGGAGAAATGTCTGTTCAAAAACCTTTGCCCATTTTTAATTGAGTTCGTTTTTTAAAAATATTTTTAGTTGTAGATGGACACAATACATTTATTTATTTATCTTCATGGGGTGCTGAGGAACAAACCCAGCGCCTCACACATGCTAGGTGAGTGCTCTACCACCGAGCCACAACCCCAGACCTGAGTTAGTTTTTTTTTTTCTCTATTATTGAGTTGCAAGTGATCTTTATATTCTAGTTACAAGAACTTAATCATAATTTGTAACTATTTTCTGCTATTCTGTACATTGTCTTTTCTCTTTCTTAATGGTATCATTTGCAACAAAATATTTTTATTTTGATGAAGTTCAATAAATCTCTTTTGTTGCCTGTGCTTTTGGTGGCCCTAAGAAATCATTGCCTGAATCAAGGTCATGAAAATTGCTCCTAGGAAATACTGTTTTCTCTGTTTCATGATTCTATGGAACCATACATACATATGGATTCTAGAGAGTAAGTATGAACAAAACAAAATATCTGGGAGACTTGAAGCAAACACCAGTATGGTTTTCCTCCCAAGAAAACAAGATGGTGCCGGGCATGGTGGTGCATGCCTGTAATCCCAGAGGCAGGAGGCTGAGGCAGGAGAATTGCAAGTTCAAAGCCAGCCTCAGCAAAAAACTTGTGAGACCCTGTCTCAAAATGAAAAATAAAAAGAGCTGCAGATGTGGTTCAGTGGTTAAGAACCTCTGGGTTCAATCCCTGATACCAAAATAATAATAATAATAACAACAACAACACAAGATGGCATCCACATGGCACCTATGCTTATATTAAGTATTGAAATGTTGAAACCCAGCAAGAGTTGCTTTTGAAATTCACAGAAGGAAAAAAAATGATCCCAATGCATATTTATTAAAACTGCAATTTATAAAACATCTTTTATTTTCAATTTCTCTTTTTGTATAAGAATAGACAGTTCTATATACATGCCAGAATGATCAAATGTCCTACACTTAATGGTTTTGGATGCAAAAATTTTTGGAAATAATTAACTAACATAAAATCCAGTCTTCTGAAGCATATTTAATGACTTCTGAAGTGGTAATTCTATAAAAGTCCAGAGAAAAGCACACACACAAAAAGGAAATTTTCAAACCACACAAAAATCCCATATATAGATTATGTCATTAGAAGTTCATGTCTTCAAACCTCTGCACACAACCACAGACACATACACGTGCATGCTCACACCAGAATACACAGGGAAGAAAGGGCAGATACAATGCATTGACATATGGAGTTGAGGTAATGAAGAGTATTCCCTCATACCTGTTTTCTATTACTCCATTTATCATTTCTTTGCCATATGTATATGTTAGGCCTAGGAACTGATCAACACTAAAGGAATTTTATGGAATTTAAAAATAAACTACTACCATGAAAACTTAGGCTATTGGAAAGGATCGATCATGTAATAATGCTGAGCAAAGAAAGAAGAGCCCAAAACTCCACCTACATTTTTAAATAAATATTTTTTAATTTAGTTTACTTTAGTACTGTGTTCATCTGTGGGTTAATGCATGTGTGCTTCAGGCATCTTGTAAGCAAATAGGGGAATTTCTTGATATGCAGTAGGATATATTTATTTAGTGAAATAATGTTAGTTCTCATGAGCCATTGTACGTCTTGTTTACAACACTTGAACACATGTACCCATTAAGCTGCCAATAGTGTATCCCCTGGGATAGGCTGATTTGGGATAAAGTGTTTCCATATGACTTTCATAGATTTGTGAAAGATTTTTTCATAATGCGTATATTATATTTGTAATTGAATAGCAAATCCAGAACAAATGTGTACTGAGGCAATTATTGGTGAAAACTTACTATGCTGCCCACATGAGGGAGCCCTAAGGAATCTGTATTCCTGAGCGTACACAACAGGAGACATGAAGACACAACTGTATCTCACAAGTCTCTGTCTGCTTCAGGTTGAATTATCCATGATTTCACTGTACTTCTTTATAAACAGATGTGGTATTTGAGCATATTGTTAAAGAAACACGTCTAATGTTTGTTTATTTTATTTTTTCACGGTACTGAGGAGGGAACCAGGGCCTTGCACATGCGCCACAAGTACTCTACCACTGAGCTACACCCCCAGCCCCAAGAAGCATGTCTAATTTTGAGAATATCCAATATGATAGGTTACTTTAAAAAAAAATCTATTTCAAAGAGTGGATAATGAAGCCTGGAAACTATTCTAGCTACAATAAGTATAGAAAACATAATTGAACACTGAAAGTACAAAGGAATTTTAATTTTTTTTTTTAGTATAAGAGATGAGGCAAACATTTTAAACATTTTACTCCTGTTGAGATGGAGCCACCATTTATTTTTGGATTTATGACTTCTCAAAATTTGAATAGCTTGCTTGTAGCAGTTATTGTTTTAAATCTCTGAGATAATAAGGCTCTTTGTAGAGTAGAATAAACAAATTTTAATTTTTTAAAATAGGTGTGTGGGGCTGGGGCAGTGGCTCAGTGATAGAGTGCTTGCCTAGCATGTGTGAGACACTGGACTCAATTCTGAGCACCAAATACAAACAAATAAATAAAATAAAAAAGTTCATCAATATTAAAAAAATATATATGTGTGTGGGAATATGGAAATTGTATAAAATAATGATGAATACTTTGTTAAAAATTACCTTAAGGATTCATTCAATTGCTTTAAGAGAAATACATTAATATGTAACCATTTATATGTGTGGGCATGTTCAAAATTTATCTGTCATCTATCTATGTATCTATGTAGGTATGTATGTATCTATCTATCAATCTTCTGTGATGCTGGGGCTTGAACCCAGGACCTCTCACATATTAGGCAAATAGTCTACCACACAGTTACTATAGCTTCAAGTCCCACAATATTATATATTTTCAAGCATGATACTTACTAATGTTGTAATTAAACTTCACCCTCTTTGTTCATATGTCCATTTAGTTTTTATAATGTCACAGATGTCTCTATGAGCTGTAGTTGTCTAATGCCATCTGATTTTTGTTCACTACCTTTCTATTGGCTTTACCTCTATGATTAGTAGAGATCCCTTTAACAGAGTTGTTTATGACTGTGCTTTACTTTTTTAAAAAAGTGTGTGTGTGTGTGTGTGTGTGTGTGTGTGTGTGTGCGCTTTTGATCAGCACCTGTTTATTTTGGGAATCCTTTGCAAGTACCATTCCTTAGTAACTTACCAGAAAATGCTGTTAAGACTGCTCCCTAAGTTACATGTACCTTTGCAATCAACTTATAGGAAGCCATTGGCAGTCATAAAAATGACATGGGAACATGCCTGTATTCCGATCTTAGATGAAACCATGAGACTCGGTTTCCTCTGGCTGGCGTTCACCCATATTTGAGTATCTGGATCACTGCTAATGGGTGAAGTCTTGAGACTCTCTGGACACAAATCTTAAGAATTCCAGAAAAACAGAAGCTTCTCTCTCAGCATACAGGCCTAATGCTTGGGCCAGAAGATAGAGCAGGACTCCCAGGGAACCTGGGAAGCCAGCCAAGCCAAGAAGCACAGGTACTGGTGCTTAGATTTGCTGTTATCCAAGCTCTTAGGTGTAACCATTTCCTTTTCCCACGAGGTCTGAATCCCTGAGGTTTGTCCCCTGATACTCCAAGACAATTTGTGCCATGAGCAAATGTTGGAGATATATTGCTGAGTGCAGAAAGGCGAAATTGTTGAGAGTTAGGTAGGTGGAAATTGAATTCTTGAACTGAAAAGACCCCTGATGAGAGTAGGTTTAAGCCTCAGTTTGACTTTAGATGGAAGGAAAGCAGAATCACAATGGTGTGAGCAGGTTTTTTTCAAACTGGGCAAAACAACAAGGCAACCTTATTTCCTGGGGGTTTATCTCTGGGTAGCCTTTTTTTTCCCCCACACGGGAGGGGCGGGGGAGAGGGCCGACCCAGGTGGCAGGGGGGACAGGGCAGTGTAAAATCCAGTTCCTGGAGCAACACTGACATCATGAGGACATTCTGGGAAAAGCCCCTAGGCTTTCTCCTTGAGAGGAAAGATCCTCCTTAGTTTGGAAGGATTTGTTGTGTGAATCCTTCCAGGAGGAACAGGCTCTCAGTTCCTTTTCCTGAGGAAAGGTCCCCGTGTAGGTGACAAAGACGGGGTTGCTGTGAGGATGTCCAGACACAGGAAGTCCTGGGGTGGAGTCTTGGGATCCTCCCAGTGTGGGAGGGACTAGAGGAAGCCACCAACAAAGTTCTGGGCCTCGGGATATTTGCATCTTTCCCTGCCCCTTCGACCTGGAGAAAGGCTGACACGTGGTCTCCACCAGAGTGGGGCCTTGGCCCTTTTAGGTCGGAGGGTCAGAGGACGCAGGGCAGGACAATAGCAGGTGGCTTAGAGAAAGACTCCATGTGCTTGCCGGAGGTCTCAGGGACACCTAAGTGGCTTGGAGCTAGGAGGGCCTTGAAGCGGTGTGGAACAACCCAGCCAGGCCAAGAAGGGTTAGCGCTTCTCCCGGGAGAGCAGAACAGCCACAAGCAGATGGGGACCAAAATCAAGGCAAGAGGAGGAAGAGGAACCAACATTTTAAAGGCCCTTGGCTGCTGGAGGTGGCATTCATTACCTGTGACCTCGCTTCACTTCTTCCTTCTTGGCTGTCCTACCAGGTACATTGTAAAGAAGCATGATTCTTTCTAGAAATGCAAAAAGAGGCAAAATTTTTAAATATGTTAGTATTCCAGCGAATATTTCCTAGTATTTAAAAAGTGTTAAAGCTGCGAATGGAGGGAGCTTCTTTGAACGCTCCAGGTACCAGGGAATTTGAACATTAATTTTTAAAAGTAGGTATTATACCTGCAAAGATGAAAGAATGATGGCAACGCCATTTTGACTACTTCTTCTTACCGGGATTGAGGTACCATGTACTGTCCATTAATAGTTTCTCAAATATTGAATGCTTTCCAGCAGCAGGTAAATTTCGATAGATTTCTTGAACTAGAAATCTCGAAGTTGCCTGGGAATGTGGGAATGTAAGTCAGGCGGTAGTGCCCTTGCCTAGTGTGCGCAAGGCCTGGGTTCCATCCCTGGCGCGCGCGCACACACACACACACACACACACACACACACAAATAGAAAAGTAAACTACAAAAACATTCCTAAGCACTCAGAAATCTGTGCCTATGTGCATGTGTCGGAAAGACTTGATGGGAACTATACCCAGTGTGCATCCAGTTTAAGGAGAAGCAAACATGCATGCTCGTGCATAAGTGTGGAAACATTTTGAAGTTACATGTTTATGATCATGGTCCACGTTACACTTGGTGTTAGTAGGCGTTTCAATGAAATTCTCAAACAACATATTAATGTCTGCTTGTCTTAACAATTATATTAGCAGATGTTAATGAAGATTTTAGCTTCATGTAAAGAGTGTTTTCTTAGGATAGGCATGTGGGTGATGGACTTTGAGAAATAGCAGTTTCTTCTTGTTTGAAACGTCCCTTTAAAACCAAAACATCTGCTAAATTTGGGTCCTTCTTGATCTTGAGTAGATACTTGAGCAGGTAGGGTGACTACTTAATTTTCAAACCAGTATACCTTTCCCAGCTTTATTGAGGTTTGATCAAAAAGGGAAAATTGGATGCATTTCAGGTATACAGCATGTATTGATACATGTTTACATGGTGAAAAGAGGACCACAATCGAGCTAATTAATAGATCCAGCCCCTCATAAATACCTTTTTGTGCACATGTGGTGAGAACCCCTGAAATCTTATTTCCAAGAGAAATGTCAATATCAACCTTCATTTATTGAATTCTGTTTGCTCTCCAGTTTACACAGAAAAAGATAAAAATTTGGTATACATTCTGAAAAGTAGATAAAAAAGGAACCCTAGTTTTCTGAGACAGAATACATAGTGCCTGTTTAATTTTATATATATATATATATATATATATATGTATATATGTATATATATATATATATATATGTTATTATGTGTACATGTATTTTACATATTTTATGTCTAAGTATATAAATCTCACCATAGCAATGATTAGGTAAGGCAGGACTGAAAATCATTGAGTCACAGTATTACAAGTATTTTATGTCCTATATATAAATTTTGAACAATTAGATGAGAACCTAATATTCTTTCATGAATGGGTCAACCAAGAAAGTCTTTGGAAATATTGTATTGTCTAAAATCCAGCTCTTGCAAACTTTTCAGAATAATTTCAGTGTACCTGGAATCAGAAATGAAAATCTGAGGTTTAAGAAATGATGCATATATAAATCCAATTTAATTGTAAATTTAGTGTAGTGTGTCACTATAAATAAGAATGGGAGTGGGCTGGGGATGTGGCTCAAGCTGTAGCACGCTCGCCTGGCATGCGTGAGGCCCGGGTTGGATCCTCAGCACCACATACAAACAAAGATGTTGTATCCGCCGATAACTGAAAAATAAATATTAAAAATTCTCTCTCTCTCTCTCCTCTCTCACTCTCTCTTTAAAAAAAAAAAAGAATGGGAGTAAATATGGAAAGCGTTATTGGTGATTGGCACTTTTACTCTTGATCAGCATTTGGTGATGTTTCTAAATTCCATGCAAGCAGTATATCTTGCTTATGCTAAAGCACTAAGACTGACCCCAGGATTAAATGAGTGGGACATGCATACACAATAATGTCATTAAAGGTCACATAATGACTTACATGAAGGGAATATGCTTGTATTGCACTGCTAAGTGATGAAACCGTGGGAAAAACTCATCAGCTTCTTGACCAGAGTTCAAGAATATGCATCAGTCTGAGAGATTCATACTGTGGAATTTGGATATGAGAACCCACTGGCCCCTTCTCTTAAGGTGCTACAACTTCCATTTGAACACACAAATCCAAAGGCTCAGGTCAGAAAATGGAGGCCTCCCAGAGAAAATGGCCATGAGACAAGTCACCTGACCTGGGGCCCAGAATTTTAATTCGGTAGGCCCTTATTTGCATCTGTTTTTTCACTTTCTTATCCCAGACCTCTGAAAATTGCTCACAGAAGCAAATAACTTGAGGAAATGTTGGGAATCCAGGCTGAAGAAAGAAGAGCAGATCTGCAAAGGCTTGGTAAAGTGCAAATGGAATTCCTGAAAGACAAAGAGCAGTTGATGCTCTGGGTGACTTAGGCCTCAGGTGGATTTCAGAGTGAGACCAGAAGCAGAATTTCCCCAAACAAGGCAAGCTCCCTAGGCAGCTTCCTTTCTGGCTCTTTTGTCTTTGGGTGGCTGGCTTTTTTTTTTTTTTAAGTCAAGTGGGTGGGAGTACCTGGGCCTGGGAAGCAGGTCTAAGCAGCTTTCCCAAGGCAGTACTGCCACCAAGAGGAAGTAGTTTGACAGAACCCCAAATTGTGAGGGAACTCCCTGAGGCCCAGCAGTTGAAAAAGGTTGGGCCTTTTGTGAAAGTGAGTGGACCTTAGTCCTGAGTAGGCCTCCTTGACTTCAGCTCTAGACAAAGGCGGGAAGCCAGGGAATGGCTTGCCAGTGAAGGCAAGCCTAGGGTAAATCACTCAGATCCTATTTTTTTTTTTTTTTTTGGCGGGGGAGGAGTCTGGGCATTCTTCTTTTTCTAAGGGACAGAAATGGGTTATTTAGCTGTTGGCCTTCTCCTAAGGAAGATGACACCCTTGAGGCTTGGGACATAACCGTTCATTCCATGATAGCAAGTATTGTTCTCTGTGCCTGCGACTTAGTGAACACACAGCCACACTCCACAGGAAGTAGAAAGTTGGCACCAAAGAGGACCACTGAGGCTTCTTTGCAAGAGTGGCAAGGGAGAGTGGCAGAATGTCCATTGTCCAGGTTCTGCTATAGCATGTAGTTTTGTTTGTTTTATTATTATTATTTTAGTTGTACACGGACACAATACCTGTATTTTATTTATTTGTATGTGGTGCTGAGGATCCAACCCAGGGCTTCACATGAACTAGACAAGGCGCTCTACTGCTAAGCTATAGCTCCAGGCCCTAACACTTGGTTTTCTTAAGCCTCTGGAAAGATGGAAATCCTACTCCAAGTCCTCATGAAGGGAATTGTTCACAACTCGACTTAGGGATGAAAAAACAAAATTGGAACTTCAGGATCAAACCGTTCCACTTGGTGAATGTGAGGAAAACGGGAATTTTAAAAAGCCTCTCTTGGGTTGGGGATATAGCTCAGTTGGTGGAGCGCTTTCGTAGAATGCACAAGGCCCTGGGTTCAATCCCCAGCACCACAGATAAATAAATAAATCAAAAGCCTATCATTCTCTTCTTATTACATACATGGATAATTGAAGTTCATCACACACAAACATGGATTCAAAAAAGAGAATGAGATACCTTCAAGCCAAGCAGCTAACTTTGTAAAGAGTGCTTCCGATAGTTTGCTTTATTAAGCTTTATTAAGCTTCTTGACTGAAGACGATCATTTGACTGCTATATATTTGCTCCATTTGTGCATTTTTTTCAAGATAAGTGTTAGTCTTAGGATTTGAGCAACCATAAAGGAATACTATAAGATTTACCCATAAGAAAACTGTCAGGTTTCCCATGAATATTTAATGTTATTGGAAAGTGCTTATCATCCAGTGTTCAGTCAAGAATTCATGGTACCATTAAGGAGACATAATGAATTAAAATATCATAATGTACCTCTTAAACAACAACAACAAAAAGAATTTGCTCAGCATGGTGATGCATGCCTGTAATCCCAGAAACTTGGGAGACTGAGGCAGGAGGATCACAAGTTCAAGGCCAGCCTCAACAATTGAGCGAGTCCCCAAGCAACTTAGCGAGACCTTGTCTTAAAAATAAGGGCCTGGGGTTGTAGCTCAGTGTCAGTGGTTGCTTAGCATGCGTGAGGCACTAGTTTGATCCCCAGCACTGCATTAAAAAAACAAATTAAAAAACAACTAAAAAATTTTTTTTTAATTATTTTATTTTTTAGTTGTAGTTGGACACAAGACCTTTATTATTTTTTTAAATTTATTTGTATGTGGTGCTGAGAATCAAACCCAGGGCGTTGCACTTGCTAGGTGAGGGCTCTACTCCTGAGCCACAACCCTAGCCTCTAAAAAACATTTTAAAAAAATAAAAGGGGCTGCGGATGTGGCTCAGTGGTTAAATGCCTTTGAGTTCGATCCCAGAACCCAAAAAACAAAACAAAACCAACAGCCCCAGGACACCAAACTCCATGTATACTATAACCAGTATTAATTTGAAAAAATGGAAATGTTTAGTATATGTGTGCATGTGTGTTTAGCACTGAGATGTAGGCTAAATCTACTTAATATCAGTTCTTTATTCACTTTAAAAATTTTTTTAGTTGTAGTTGGACACAATACCTTCTTTGTTAAATTTATTTTTATGTGGTGCTGAGGATCGAACCCAGCGCCTAGCACGTGCTAGGGAGTGCTCTACCACTGAGCCACAACCCCCAGCCCTCTTTATTCACTTTTACAATATTTCAACAAACACAGTCATCAAGCTGCTAATAGTAGTTCCCTTCGGGAAGGCGGGAGTTGGGATCAAGCTTTTCCATTTGTCCTTGATAAGCTGTGTATTTAAGAAGGCATCAACATTTTTGTAATGTGAGGACCAGTAAAAAACAAATGTGTGCAGGGCAGAGTCATTGGTACAAAGTTTCAACTTGTTGGCCATTTGAGATTTTGAATATTTGTGTCTCTAACTGAGCAGGGAAAACAGGAGCAATCAACACACTCTAGATTTACAAGTCCTTGTCTCCTCCAGTGGGCCTTACATGTGACTTCTCTGTACTTCCCTTTACATGGCTAATGTGGCTGGTTATTTTGTAAGCAGGGATGCTTATTCTAAGAAATGCAAAAGCTAAGAAGCAAAATTAAAATTACTACATATTCTGAAGAATAGTTGATTATGTTTGCAAACTATTATAACTCAGGAAAGCTTATCTGAACACTTGAGATGAAAGGTAACCCGGATTTGAGGTTAAAAAAGTATATTTGGAGCTGGGCACGATGGCACATGCCTGTAATCCTGGGGGCTCCAGGGGCTGAGGCAGGAGGATCACAAGTTCAAAGCCAGCCTCAGCAATTTAGTGAGGCCCTGAGAAACTCAGTGAGACCCTATCTCAAAATTAAATATTCAAAAGGCTGGGATGTGACTCACCAGTTAAGCACCCCTGGGTTGAATCCCCAGAACCTAAAAAAAAAAAAAAAGGAATTCAGTTTGCTTTGTATTGATCTTATACCTGGACAGTTTTGATACATTGTCTTATATGCATCTATAGTTATACAGGACATTTTATTCTATGATTTTGTTGTGGGGCAATTGACCACGGAGGTACATCCCCAGTTCTTTTTATTTTTCTGCTTTGAGACAGGGTCTTGCTAAGTTGATGAGCCTGGTCTCCAACCTGTGATCCTCCTGCCTCAGCTTGCCAAGTCGCTGGAATAACAGGCATGCTTCACCACACCTGGCTATATGTGATATTTTAATTTTTTTAATAATCCTAATGCTTCAATTCCATTTTTTTTCTTCAGTGCCTGCAGGAATCTATGCAGTAGAATTGTGATTGAGTAAACATCTATTTTTACAGCTGAGAAAGGAATTCTTTTGCTATTTCCTCACTGACCATTACACTTAGGCGTAGGTTTCTTAGGTGTCTAAAGTACACGGAGTGTGTAAATGCCCTAATTGTTCCTTTTCGTATGTTCAAGCCCTTGAAATGTGAATTTTCAGCTCCTTCCATCAGAAGATTGAGTCTGAGCCTGGTGTGGTGGCACTTGTAATCCCCTTGACTCAGGAGGCTGAGGCAGGAGGATCATAGGTTGGAAGCCAGCCTCAGCAATTTAGCAAGACCCTAAAGAGAAAATGTCTCAAGATAGAAAACATAACAGGACTGGGTATGTAGTCAGTGATAGAGTGCCTCTGAGTTCAACCCTGCATATTGAAGAAAAAGAAATGTGGAGTCTGTCAATGGTGAGCCGATTGTCAGTGTAGGCCTCAGGGTCTTGTGTACTTCCATTTCTGCCTTGCAGACTTGCTATCAGGGTATAAATACACTCAGGCGAGGCTCCTTGAGGATGAGATGCATGGGGAGGAGAAACTAGCAGCCTCCTCAGTGAATTTACCCCTAAACATGGAAGAGACAGGATTTGTCGAGCCTCCAACATGGCCCAAAGCCCATGACAGACGCTGGAGAGTCCTTGCAAGACCTGGAAAACAACAGCATACTTGCAGATTGGTGAGTGATAATTAAAGTTCTTCTTTTAAACCAAGTTACCAACTAGTTGTCGAGCGGAGCTGAAAAGTAGTTTTTCACACAGCATGACAAATTGATAACAATAATCTGATTATGGAAATTCCTTTATTTTCATGGCTTCATTAACACTTATACTGTGAATGCTCTTGTGTTTTGTTTTGTTTTGTGCCAGGAGGAGTACTCAACCACTGAGCCACATCCCCAGCCGTATTTTGTATTTTATTTAAAGACGGGGTCTCACTGAGTTGCTAAGCACCTCGCCATTACTGAGGCTGGCTTTGAACTCACCATCCTCCTGTCTGGGCCTCCCAAGCTGCTGGGATTACAGGCATGCGCCACTGCACCTGGCTGCTATTCAGATTTACCAAATATGTTTTTGGTTTTCTGAACCTATTGAGATGACCATATACTTGTCTCCTTTTTTGGAAAATCAGGGAGTGACAAGTATTCCTTTTACAGGTTATCCTCCCTTGTGCTCATGAGGTGAATACAACCTGGTCATTTTTTTTTGTTTTTGTTTTACATAGTTCTGAATTCATTTTACTAAGATACTAGAATTTTTATACTTATTTTCATGAGTGGGTCTCGAATTTTATTTGTACTCTCACTCTTTTTTTTAGGGGGAGGGTACCGTGGGTTGAACCCCCAGGGGTGATGAACCACTGAGCCACATCCCTAGACCTTTTTATTTTGAGTGGGTCTCACTAAGTTGCTCAAGCTGGCCTCAAACTTGCTGTCCTACTGCCTCAGCCTACCAAATCACTGGAATTACAGGCAAGTAGATGGGATCACAGGTATGTGCCATCATGCCCGGCTATTTTGTTTTGTTGTTGTTGTTGTTATTTTTTATTTTTTTAAAAGAGAGAGAGAGAGAGAGAGAGAGAGAGAGAGAGAGAGAGAGATTTTTAATATTTATTTTTTAGTTTTCGGTGGACACATCTTTATTTTATTTGTATGTGGTGCTGAGGATCAAACCCAGCGCCCGGCGCATGCCAGGCAACCGCGCTACCGCTTGAGTCACATCCCCAGCCCCTGTTGTTGTTATTTTTTTGTACTGGGGATTGGACCCAGGAGCACATCCTCAGCCCTTTTTATTTTTTAATTTGAGATGAGATCTGGCTAAGTTCCTCTGGGCCTCACTAAGTGGCTAAGGCTGGCTTTGAACTCGTGATCCTCCTGCCTCAGCCTCGAGAGCTGCTGGGATGACAAGCATTTGCCAATGCACCGAGACCCCATAGACTTTTTCACTTGGTAGTTTGTTTCTCTCATGCAAATTCTTTGATATATGAAAGGAGAGTATTTCATCTTTTATATTTTGTTTTCAGTAGAAGGAGATGAAGTCGTGGTCCAATGTTAAAGCCAACCATAAACAAAAATGAATCAGATCTGAAACTTTTACCTGTTTAAAAACGTGTTTTCGGGAGGCTGGGGCTTTAGCTCAGTGGCAGAGCGCTTGCCTAGCAGGTGTGGCACTGGGTTCCATCCTCAGCACCACATATAAATAAACAAACAACAAAAAAAAGGGCATTCTGTCCATCTGCAACTACAAAATTAAAAAAAAAAAACAAAAACGTGTTCTTAATACCTGTTAAGTAATATTTGTCATTTGTTTCAATGATTTGTTGTTTTCTGAAAAAGCTACAAGGAATAATAACATTGCTTTGCAAATGAGAAGAAATATAAACTAAAATGAAATAAAATCTTAAAAATAGAGGGCACAAAACTAATAATATGAGAAACTTCCTGTGTTCCCATGTAAAAAGATGAATTCTGGGACAAACTCTGAACACGCTTGATTTGGGATTTATTCGTATTTGAAAACATACTGTTCAGGGCTGGGGGTGGGGTTCAGGGGTGGAGCACTTGCCTAGCACGTGTGAAGCACTGGGTTCTATCTTCAGCACCACATACAATTTCATGAATAAAATAAGGGTATTGTGTCCATCTACAACCAAATATATATCATAGTATTCAATGTGAGGGACTGTATGTCACACAGAGATGAGAGATATCAAAACGTTCCTCCTAGGGACCCAAACCAGCAGTTGCCTCCCAATTGACATAGACCTAGTGTAACCCAATAAATGGAGAAGGACTCCTTGAGAGCCTGAATACTGGTCATTTCCTTGACCAAACTTTGCAGATTCCTCTGAGCTTGCTCTTTGAGGAGACTTATGTTAGGGCCCTTTCTTGGGTCTGCCTAGCCCAGTTGTAACTAGAATCTTATTAAGTCACTTCAGCAAGGCTCCTCCTACCCTTGACGTCACCTCCTAGTGATTTCCCATGTACTGGTCTCCATCACTGTGCTCCTTGGCTATAAATCGGTCTTTGTGTGTTCAAAGTTAATCCTATCTTTTTCTTTCTCCCATTGTTATTATTATCAATATTCTGGGGATTGAACTCAGGGCCTGCCTCATGCTGGGCAGGTGCTCTAGCAACATTCCCCAGCCCAATGCTCTTTTTTTAAGAAAAAAATATGGCCTCTAATTACGTATATAAAGAAAAACATGAGAACAAGATGTTCTAAGGCTTGTACATTCTCTATAAAGGAGTTCTACTTACTTCACTTGCAGTATGGCATCACCAAAGAGAAGGAAGAAGCCTAGCTTAGTTATGCCTGAAGGAGAAAGCCAGTTTACTACATTGAATACTGATTTCCCTACCATTTTTCTGTAGAAATACTGATTTGCTGTCAGAAATGTCCAGTGTTTAGCTATAAGTGATTAAAAGGGGCAGAGCGTGGAGTTTGGTACTTTTTTCCAGGTGAATTCTTCCTATCTCCTGGCTTCTCCTTCCACAGATCTATGACTGTGTATCCTTGTAGGCGCAGTCATGTGACTTCTCCCTACTGATCTGGGCAAATGCAATGGGTTCCTGTGGGGAACAGAGGGAGGCAGCTAATCCCATGCCACCAGGCCTATCTACAAGCTTTTGATATTTGAACCTTTGGGCTGGGGATGTTACTCGGTGGTAGAGAATGCGCTTAGCATGCCTGAGACCCTGGGTTCAAGAAGGAAGGAATGAAAGAAGGAAGGGAGGGAGAAATAGGGAGGAAGGAAAGAAAAAAGTCCAATACTCTTGAATAAAATCTTCCTTACCATTTTCGCAAGCCAATGGATAATTTTGTCATTGGCAATGGTAAGCCAAGTAAAGAAACATGATGCCTGATGCCTACAAATACCTTAATCCTGCCCCTGATTTTTCACAAGTTTCTTTTTTAGGTCTGAGAATGGAGATTGGGCTTCAAAAGCACACAACTCGATTATACTTGATTATATAAGGGTACTTGGGTACCCTTGAGATGTAAAATCGAGTAAACAACACAACTGCAGGACCACCAAGAGTAAAAGTTGCTGAGAGAACGAGATTCCTGATGACGGTGGTGGTTAGGCCACAGTTTGGTTTCCAACAGAAATCAAAAGCATCGTGAGCTTCATTAACTGAACTGTGCACAATATTAGGCTGCCATGTTTCTTTGGGCCTTTTTTCTCTGGGTGGAGTTTTGTGAGACAGGAAGGGTGGGAGAAGAGTGCCTTGTCAGGGCTTGTTGGACTATTTAGAGCACTACTGCCATCACCTGCTAGTAGTTTCAGAAAGTGAGGCCTACTCGTTGGGAAAGATCCTGCCTGTCGAGAGACCTAACCCTGGGCTCCAAGGTGGGCCTCTGTGCCTTCTCTGGAGGCCCCAAGGGAGACCTGGACCCTGGCACTCACTTAGCATAGAATCTGGAGAGTCATGGGGCCTGGCGTGAATCAGCAGCAGCCTGGCGATGTTGTCACAGGACAACGTGGGGAGGAGCCTCAGCTCCTTTTGACAGTGTGGAATCTTAACCTCAAGCGTCACAGGAAAAGACCTGTCTTAAACTCATTATGCATTAGCTATGAGTCCACCACAGGAGAAATGCAGTGGCGTCTGGTATGCTTATTGTGTGCCAAAGACCACCCGAAATTCTGGAGCCCAGTCCACCTTTGGCTAGCTGAAGATATTCACGGGTCCAAATGGGGTTACCAAGACATGAGGCTGATCTCCCTGTGACATGTCACCCTGTTGATCTCCAAGGTTGATGGAGCTGATCCGGCTGGCTAGGGGGAGACCCACTTCATCCTTCACTGCTCCGTGTGCATCTTTCCTGAACCTCACTACATTCAAAAGAATGATCTTCCACATCGACGAGAACCATACTTTGGTGAAGGTTATACAAGTAGCTGTGCTCCCCTGCTAGAAGCTTCAAACAAACTCTCAAGACAGGGATGCCAAGTGGAGAGGGAGGGAGAAGGAAGAATTCTCCATGTCCAGAAGGAGGAGGTAGGTACACTGGTGTAGCTGATTTCTCAGGCCTAGAGAAAACGGTTGGTGGAGTTTGTTCTTATCTCCCACCTCACAAGAAACAGGCCCATGAGGCCTCTTGGTCACCAATCAGATAGGAAAAGGAGAAGGATGCTGAGTAGTAGAATAGGATTTGGGAACCCAAGCCTCAAGGGCTTTAAATTCCTCTGGAAACGACCAGGGACAAAGAGTTCCCTGCACTCCCCTTATGACTTCATCTGAGATAGGTCTTTGCTTTCAGCAAATTTTGTTTGATCTGAGAGTTCTACCAAGCACAGCAAACGCTGCTGAATGTCCATTAGGAAAAGACTGTTATACTCTGCCAGAAGCTACGAGGGATCCTCCCACCATAGCATAGTGACCTCACATAAGGGCCTGCTGGGTTGCACTCCAAAAGGAAGAAAACAGAGAGGAATGCACCACAGGGCCTGCATTTATCTTTGAGTGGGTTCTTTGGGTGCGGTGCCCATGGCTTCCTATGACTTTTTGTGAACTTGAGTTCCTCCTGCCTTAGCCTCCCACAGTGCTGAGATTACAAGTGTGCTCCACTGAGTCCTACCTCTACTGCCTTAGCATAGTGTGAATGTTGGCAATATCTTGAAAGGAACCGGAAGAAGTGAGAGGCCAGTAGTAGTCCAGCGGCTACCAGCAGATTGTGACCCACTGTCATATGGCAGGCAGAGGTCTCTACCTGGTGTGGGTAGGTTTGCAGGAATCTCCCCAGAGTGAAATGCAGGTCCTGGTGGGCACTTCTCTGTTGTTTGCGCCTCTTGGTGCAAGAGTTAGCAGGCGTCCACTTGGTCTCGCTGTGCTAGGAGCCATGCATCCCATGTTGTGGCACTGCCACAATGTCAATAATAAGCCAGTCCTTGTGGCGTGTTGCACGAACAGGTGTGCTTTTGAAGGTCTCAGGCACGCCTAAATGTCTCATTACCTGTAACTGAGACACCTGGAGAGAAGTCGAATTACCTATCCGGGACAGGAATCACTGAATCTTCTTCTAAGGGAGCATTTGCTTAGAAGCATGGAGCCTGAGCGGCGCACACCTGGAATCCCAGCAGCTCAGGGGCTGAGGCAAGAGAATCCCAAGTTCAAAGCCAGTCTCAGCAATTTATCAAGACCCTGACCAAAAATAAAATATAAAAAGAGTTGAGGATATGACTCAGTGGTTGATCCCCGCAGGGTTCGTTCGGTCCCAGGTACCAAATAAAAATAAAAACAGGTGGAAAAGGAATTCAATTATTATTGTCAATTTCAAAACAATGCAAATGAGACACTAGTGGATAGTGCAAACAATTGAATATGATCACGAAGTTTTTAAAGTTATTGCCTACCACGGTGACACTGCTCTGCCATTACTTCATTTGATAGAGGCTGTTGTATAATGTGGATTGTGAAGAAGCAAAGATTGTGTCTTGAAATGAAAAAAAAAAAGTGGATATATGTCAGTGGTACAAGGTGATACTGAAGACTTTGTATAAAGTTAAAATATATAAAATTATATCTAAACAGAAATTGAATGTTAGGTGTGTGTGGGTACATCCATTTATATAAACACACAATTTTTAAAGCTTTATATTTGTGATCATGGTCTGTGTGAGAGTATGTCTGAAGGTGATATTTTTGATCGACCTGTTTTATCCTTAGTTTTCTGTTCTTTTTCTTTTCTGGTGGGACCGAGGATGATTGAACCCAGGGACCCTTAACCACTGAGCCACCCCTCCCCCAGGCCTTTTAATTTTTGTTTATTTTGAGACAGGGTCTTGTGAAGTTCCTGAGGCTGCTGTGAACTTGGGATCCTCCTGCCTCAGCCCTGGGAGCTGCTGGGATTACAGGTCTGTGTTACTGGCCCAGTTTCTATCTTTCGTCCTTTTATTTCTCTTTCAATAAGCACACTTGAATGGAAGTCTTGAATGTGAAAGGTGTGAATACAGATGCCTTGATGTCCTCTCAGAGCACACATCTGCATGACTGGATTCCAGAGATGGCTACTTTGAGCATTTGTTGAATTTTGCTTTCTTCATGGATTTTAAAGATAAAATTATGAGACAAAAATTTAGGATAAAAACATGAGAATCATGTAAAGCTACTGCATGTCTCTAGAATAAAAATGTATAACATAAAGATATAAGTAAATTTACATACTATGCATGGAATTTAGTCATGTATCTATATCTATAGATAATTAGATTTTTATGGATGAAAATAGTTAAGCTATTTGGTGATGAACAGGCCACATGATATAACTCAAAGGTTTAAGAAAAGCTGTACAATTCAACTACTGAAATTATTTTATGGCGATAACAAAAATGGCTCAGGAATGGGAAGAAAAAATATGGGGTTGGAAACAGTGTGAATTCAATTTAAGATCAAATTTATTGTGCTACTTAAATATCTACATACAAGTTCGTGACAATGTATTAAAAGAATGGCAATAATATTCAAAGTGGTATAGGCATTGAACCAAAAGTGTGAAGACACTGCTTTTCGCTAGATCTGCATATGGCTAATTTCTGAGTCCCTTGGAGGCTCCATATATTAGTTATCAAAGAGAAAACATATGACTAATCCCTAAGTGAAAACCAGCAATACACCTACAGCACAGCCAGAGGAAACAGTCATAGGAAATTCAAGGATAAGGGAACATGTTCGTGCTCCTAGGTCAGATGACAAAGCCATGAGAGAATATAGTTTTGTTTTGTTTTTTTAAGGTGTTCATGGGATGAAAGCCAGGACTGTGCACATTAGTTCTTAAAAAAAAAAAAAAAAAAAAAAAAAAACGACAAATAAAAAGCCAAGGAGAAAATACAGTTGAAGGAAAAGAAAACAACTGTTTACAAATGAGATGATTCTGTAACCCATGTGATAAAATATTGTGTATAAGAACACATAGAACACATAAAGATACACACCCCATAGAGTCAAGACTAGTAGTAGAAGCATATTTCATGCCATGGACACATGTCATGTTCTCATCTTTAATGAGGTGAAAAAGGGAAATGGATGCTAAAGGAAGTTGAAGCATCATGGCCTCCTTGGCAACCTCCTGAGAAATTATTGCCTCTAATTCAGTTCAGAGGATGTGAAACCAAAGGAATGCTGGAATCCCCGCTGGCCTTGGAGCATGGCCAGGTCACTGACCACCTGGGTTGGTGACCAGTTGGCCACAGAAGATCTCCTCCAGCTTCAGCAGCCTGCTCACTTGTCTGCTTTCATCCCAGGGATTTATCCTCTGATGCTGTGTCATCTCCAGGGGCAGGAACACTGAGTATAGAAAGCCACACCTGAAAGGACGAGATCCTGTGGAAAATGAAGTTCCACCAGGACAAGAGTCCTGAGGAAAGAAGAGGAGATCCAGGCCCCAGTGTGGTTTCTGATGAAACCTGAAAGTGTTACCACTATTTACCGGTGCCAAGACCTTGCTTCCCCAAATGCTGAAGTATAACACCAGAGAAGCAAGCCTAGGCGAGTTTAGAGTGGAAAGTAGAAGCTTTATTAAAGGACAGCAGAGGTTTCTTCTCTTTATAGGTTTCTTCTCCCCAGAGGCAAAAAGGGACCCAAAAGGCAAATCCCTGGAAGAGCAAGGTCTTCCCCTTTTTTTTTTTTTTTTTTTTTTTTTAATAGCTAGGGTCTTCTTTCAGCTTTCCTACACGTATGTCCTTTGTTTCCCTTTACCTTTCAGTGATAGAATGCAGATGGGAAGCCCCAAAAGGTGGTAGATACAGGTGGGCTGAGAGGTAATCTGGGCAGGAAGGGCCTTGGGCAGCTCTAGATTACCACTTCCCTGTTTGCTGCCAGCTGATTCATTAACATTTCCTTAGGATGGGCTCTGGGCCTTGGGGACATTAACGTTTCAATTTCCCCAAGTGCTGCTCTGGTTTCCTGGACTCCATTCTCCATAATGGCCTCCATTTTATTTATCTTACTCTATATTACACCTGATTTACCTAACTACACTAATTGCCTATCTGTAAATCTAGCTTCAAAAGCAATCTCAAGTTGGAGGCTATTCTGACCAATATGCAAAATCCCCTCTCAAAATAAGAAATGAAAAAGTTTTTGAAAATCTCAATTGGAGTTCCAGCACACCCAAAAAGCATCCTAGACAGCTTGTTCCAACGCAGAGGGCAAAAGGCAAGAGATCCAAGTTTCCTAAGCACTTGTCTCTGGGAGGCGTTTTTTCAAACAGGAAGGGCGGGAGAAGGGTGCTCATGAAGAGGGCTGGTGGCCATGTCTGCAGCTCTACTGCCATTGTGCGGAAACAGTTTCTAGATACCCAGCGCCATTCAAGCCTCCTTCCCAGGAGGCCTAGTTCTTGGGCAGGTCGGGCAGGCAGGGAGTTGGAAGATCCTTGGGCTCAGATCTGGGCCTCCTTGCCTTCTCCTAGGGCCCTGAGGGAGACCTGGGCACTAGCACCGCCTCAGCATAGAACCTGCAGAGCAAGGGGCCAGATTTGACCCATAGCAGCCAGGAGGTGTTTCCCACAGTAAGTTGTGGGGTAGGGCCTGAATGTTAAGCTGGGTGGACTGGGCCTGAGGGACACAGTGAAAAGGATAATGTAGGTGCTTCTGGATGCTTCTTTTTTCTTTCTCTCTCTCTCTCTTTTTTTTTAAATAATTTATTTTATAGTAGAATGCATTTGGACATATAGTACACAAATATATGTACTTCGCCTTCAGGTGGCTGTACATTTTTCAGAGTCAATCCACTAGTACCTTCATTCATGGATACTTATTTCCTTGAGCAAGAGATGGCACTCCCTTTTGTGAAGTCACCTTGCTGTTGTGCTTGAGTCCCTTGTCCCCCAGGACAGGAACAAAAAGGAGAGGCCAGTTGTAGGTGGCACAGGGCAGCATCAGATGTGTTTCCAGTAAGTCACGTGCAGACCCAATTGTATGGTGGCCATGATGCCCTGAAGAGAAGGGCAGAGGAGAGTTGGAACAACTCTTAGTGCAGGCAATGTGCTAGAGCAACAAGCACCAAGAACAAGAAGGATCAACACTCCAACCTACATTTGGAAAGCTGTTATTTGGTGGAACCTATGCAAAAATTCACTTAGTGTGTGTCCACGTTCTTAATATAAAAGCCAAACCTATGCAATTTTAGACGAAAATATAGACATAAATCTTCCCCTTCTGGGATTTGGTAGTGGTTTCTTGAAAACAGTGATGAAAGCAGAACTATGAGAAGACAGGATGGACGGTGGGGAAGTCCTCTCCTTTTGCCTCAAAGGACATGATTGACAGCAGGAAGATGGAGTTAACAGAGTAAGAGAAGGTAGTTTCAATTATCTGGAAACTTTCTCACACTCAGAATTCATGAAGTAGCTGGTTCCATAACTTGTAAATTGTGCTCTTATCAAGATGGGTATGCATGTATCACAATACTGTGCCAACTTTATAATCCTTTGGTTCAAAAAGAAAAATGGTATAGCTGGCTGGAATGGTGGTTCCTGTCCCTGTTTTGGAGGAACCTCCATACTGATCTCCACTGTGGCTGTGCTAACATACCCTCCCACCAAGTGTGTCCAAGGGTTCCTTTCCCCAAGATTCGCCTGATTATACCCATTTTGGAAGTGGGATTGGCTCCCTGTGATATCCCTGCCATAGGCTTTCCACTTTGTGATTCCTGAAAGTTCTTGTAGCGAAACTATGAAATTTCAAGCATTCCAAAATAGATACAGAAGTGGATATGTGCCAGTGGTGTACAGTGATGCCGCAGACTGCATGAAATGATACAGAGTGCCCTTTATCTACAGAGAAACACAAATGTGCGATGTGTGGGTGCATGCATTCATAAGCACACGCAACATTTTTAAAGCTGTATATTTGTGTGCCGATGGTCACTATTAGAAGGATTGTCATGCAGTATGACAGTTTTGGGCAAGGCATTTATACCTTTAGTTTTATTTCCATGTAAATAAAGAGACTTTAATAAAAGTGGATAGCTACTTGTGAGCACAGGGAACGCTCCTTGGCAAGGTGCCATGGTGGCATATATCCTGGTGTCCAAATAGGAGAGATGTCGACTTTTGTTTTCTTGCCTCATTGTCTTGGAAGTAGGAATTTTTAAAAACTGAATGTTGTCTTAGTATGTAATTATTTATATATTAATACAATAGGGAGAGGCTTATTCAAACAAGCGTATATGTTATATAGATCTACACACACACATGCGCACATATATCTGTTGAAGGATTTGATGGGAAAAACTGTGACTAAACATGAAATATTTTGTACAAACCAAGCCAATACATATGAGAACTTTGTGAAGGTTTTAAAACTTCCACTAAGCCAAATCTTTCAAATATGCTGTGAGTATGCCAAACACTGCCCAATAATCAGAAGGGAAAATATGGTGTCTAAGCACAAGGCATAACACTGTCAGATTTCAATGCAGTGTTATTGTAGTATCTCATGATATACAACTTTGTATCTATGGATTGAAAACTTGGAGTTGAGTAAGCAAAAGATTATGGGTGTCTCACATGATGTCTGATGGTGGTGGTTTTCTCTCAACCACAACACGGCTGCTTTCTGAATCCTTTGCAAGTTTCATGTCCTAGTTACCAAGGAGAAAAGACATGACCATCTGTAGGTGACAAGCAGTCCTAGACATACAGGGTAAAGCCAGGGAAAGCTGTCACAGGCCATTGTGTGATATGGGAAAACGCTTGTGCTCTAGGGTCAGATGATGAAGTCGTGAGAGCACATCTGACAACTGTAGGAGAAGAACTGATGGTCACTCCCATGCACATGTCGCTGCTGGTGGGATTGTAGAGCATTCAGTCTTGAGCTCTCTGAACTCCCGTGTGAGGACTGCACCTAAGGGAGGCCTCCCCCTGGGCCCACCCTGCCTAGAGCGTGGGTCCCAATGGAATAGGAGTCCAGGGAGCCTGGGAAGGAAGTGAGTTGGGCCGACACCCAAGTGTCCTGGGGCCTACGTTGCTGCTTCCCTGAGCCCTTGGTGTTTTCAATCTCCTTCCTAGGCAAGAATGCCAGAGGTTTGCCTCTAAGAGCCAGAGACAAGTGGATACCATGAAGAAACGCTGTAGAAAGAAGGCTGAGTGAGGAGTACAAAGGGGAAGACTTGTGACATGGAAACTGAGTTCTGGAAGAGAGAAGGTGCCATGGGGTGAGTGGCTGAGGTCTTCAATATCACTTTTAATTTTATCCTTTTTTCTCTCTCTCTCTTCCTCTAAGTGTTACTGGCGGGAAACCTAGGACTGTACACATTGTATCTCACGTTGATATCAAATGGAAAAAAAGAGCCAAATTTTAGGAGTGGAACACATTTCCTCAAAAGAGCAAAATGCAAGGAAGGCAGCCATAGTTTCTGAAGTCTTTCCTCTGTTCTGGAATTGTTTTTTTTCCCTCATTGGATGAGCGGAAGCAGAGTATCTGGAGGCAAGGCTAGTTCTGTCTTCTGGGGCAATTCTACCATCCTGAGGACAGTTTCTTAGTGCTCACAGCCCAGAGCTCAGAGCTCAGAGCTCTTCTGCACTAAAGCCCCTGCAGGTGAGGAAGGCAGGACCTGTGGGAGGTCCAAGGGGGCCAGGTTCAAGCTTGGCGACCCAACCTCTTTGTGTGCCCAGGCAGAAACCATGACAAATGCAGAGTCTTGGTGGGGAACCTGGGTAGTGATGGACACCAGAAATAAGCACAGAGGTGCTACCAGATGAGACCTGTCCTTGCTGTTCTCACACTGCGAGGAGGGATCCACATGCACAGTGACATCAAGAAAGGGCATCCCTTGACTTGCTATCTATATCCCCAGGTTTTAAGGTATGCATTAAACCATGAATTCCGTTCAGTTATGAATATCATCAGTATATGCAGTGTATTCAGATTTTCCACTTCTTCTTCTGCTTTTTTTTTTTTTTTTTGTTCGTTCTTTTTTGTACTGGGGATTGAACCGAGGAGCACTTAAGCACTGAGCCACATCCCCAGCCCTTTTTTGTATTTATTTAGAGACAGGGTCTCCCTGACTTGCTGACTGGCTTTGAACTCATGAACCTCCTGCCTCAGCCTGGAGAGCTCCTGGCATCATAGGCGTGTGCCACCACACCTGCTTCTTTCTTCTTCTGTCGGTTTTGAAAACTTATTAAGTTGCTCATTTCAAGTAAGTTGTTAAATTTGTTAATGGCCGGACATGGTAGCACAAGCCTGCAAATCTCACACCTTAGCACACGGAGGTAGTGTTGTAGGAGACATAGGAGGCAGGACACCAGATAGGAAACAGGCAGCAGGGTTATTTGGCTGCAGCCAGGGTCAGAGGGTGAAGATTTCACTGTAATCTATCAATGCCCTGAACCCCGATTTCAGGCAGTTTCAGAACTTCATACCCAGGATGTAAGGGAAGGGGCTCAGAAGGTCACAGCCTGTAGAAGTTCACATAAAAACAGCTTTTTCTTTCACTGTTCTTGGCAAGTTAACCCTTCAAGGACAGCACCTGAGAAGGGGAGAGCTTCTTCTCCCCTCTCTTCCCCCTGCCAGCTGTTATCATGGAACCCAATTAGTATCCTCTTCTATTATCTTTGAAATGTACACATCTAAGGATCTGTGGGTTTTGTTTACACTTTGCAAAACTGTGCAAACTACTATACTGGTTATTCCATAAATGTTTGTGAAAAACTAGTAAAGGGGCATTCAGCACCTGGAGTGGTGATTTCTTTCAGGTCAGTGGCCAAGTAAGATACACCGACAGCAAATAGGAAGTTAAACCACACTGAACTCAATTCTGGTGAAGATTTCTGGAGAAGCTTAATTAAGATTTTCTGTGGAGGAGGGGGTGCCACTAGAGTCGGAGAATCACAAATTCAGCCAGCCTGGGCAACCCAGTGAGACCCTGTCTCAAAATAAGAGAACTGGAGGTCTAGTGCAGTGGCAGAGCACGCCTGAGTTCAATTCCCCGTATCATACACAGAGTTGTTCAGGATATTTTCCCATATTTAACATCTGTGGCATCTTTTGTTTCTGATAATAGTTGTTTACTTTTACTTCAGTCTTGCTAAGGATTATACTAATTCTTGTAGTCCTATTTATTTATTTAATACTGTGAATTGAACCCAGGGCCTCACACATCCTAGGCAGGAGCTCTACCACAGAGCTACACCCCCAGCCCTCTTTGTAGTTCTTTTTTTGCCTTGTTTTTTTTTTTTTTTTTTTTTTTTTTGGTGATTCTGGGGATTGAACCCATGGCCTTGTGCATGCGTGGCAAGCACTTTACCAACTGAGCTATATCCCAGCCCCTGCCTTGATTTTTAATACCAATTTTCACCCCTTTATTTTTTTATTCTACTTATTTGGAGCAAATTTCTTTTCACTCTTACCTGCTGAGGCTGGTATCTTAAATCATTGTTTTTCTTTTCTTAAGTATTTTAAGTTATAAATTTCTAAATATAACTTAAAAAAAAAAAAAGAAAGAAAAAAGAAAGGTTATGCCTCTTCTTGCTCCAAGAACACAAAGCTGGGACCCTCAAGAGCTTGCATTAGCCTTTTTTTCTTTTCCTGTTCTTCCTTGACAAACATCAGAGGTGGTTTATTTTATTGAGTTGTACAATTTTCATTTTGATATTATTTAAATGTTGAACGAATGACCCCTTCCCAGAATATTAACACTTTGCGTATTAAAAACTCATTTCTGTAGGACATCTTCTCTTATTGGAAGTACAGGGCACTAGGGAAAAGATAGTCGTCGATCTCCACTGGAGGGCTCACATCCAGCAGTAGAGGGGGCGCCCCAGGATCCACAAGCAGCTTATAGTCCATGAAAGAAACCCACTCTTTGGGGCTCAGTAATTGCAAGGAAGGGCTCTTCTCAGTGGCTGATGAGCCACAGAAAAGCCTCACAGTGCTTCAGGTGAGTAACAGAGGGCGCTCCCAGGTCAGCTGCACACCCTGGCCTGGGCTTCAGGAACAGAGCACATCAAAAAGGCCCTGTTAGGGCATCAGAGATTCAGGCCCCAGTGTAGTTTCTGATGAAACCTGAAAGCAGCCTCATGCTAGAGGCCCAGGTCACAAATCGGAGGCCAGTCTGGCCAACATGCAAAATTCTGTCTCAATATTAAGAAATGAATAAGTTTTTGAAAATCTCAATTCGAGTTCCAACACACACAAAAAAGCATCCTGGACGGCTTGTTCCAACAAGGAGGGCAAATGACAAGGGAGCCAGGTTTCCGGAGCCTTTTTCTCTGGGTGGCGTTTTTTCAGACAAGAAGGGCGGGAGAAGAGCGCTCAGGAAGAGGGCTGGTGGCCATGTCTGCAGCTCTACTGCCATCGTGCGGAAACACTTTCACGACACCCAGCTCCATTCAAGCCTCCTTCCCAGGAGGCCTAGCTGTTGGTCAGATCGGGCAGGCAGGGAGTTGGAAGATCCTTAGGCTCAGATCTGGGCCTCCTTGCCTTCTCCTAGGGCCCTGAGGGAGACCTGGGCACTGGTGGCACTTCGGCATAAACCCGCAGAAAGAGGGGCACCGAGGCGACTCCCAGCAACCTAGAGATGCTCTCACAGGAAGTTGAGGGGCGGGGCCTCGGTGTTCAAGTTTGTGGACCGCAACTGAGGGACACTTGGAAAAGCAGGCACTTGTGGAATCTGTTTTCTTGTTCAGGTCCCATGGACCAAGAGATAGCAGTCCCTTATGTAAAGTCACCATGCTGTTGTGCTTCAATCCTTTCTGCTTCCAGGTGGAGCCCGAGGACAGGTCAGTTTTTGGTGGCATAGGGCAGCATCAGAAGTGTGTCCAGTAGTTCACAGGCAGGCCCAATTGTGTGGAGGCCAGGATGGCCTGAAGGGGAGGGCAGAGAAGAATTGGAAGAACTTGCAGAGCAGCCGATCTGCTAGAGACAAGCACCAAGAACTCTTCCATCTGAAGAGCTGTTATTTGGTGGAGCCTATGCAAAAGTTCACTTAGAATGCATCAAGGATCTCCTCCGGAAAACCACCAGCACAGCATTTGAGAGACGAATGTAGGCAGGTGGGGCTGGGCGGGGCCCACAGCAGGGCCAGGATGGAGCAGGGCACAGGTTCTTCTTCTTCCAAAAGAGCTGCCCCTGGCAGCTGTTTCTGGGAAATTAGCACCTCCTTGCCACCTCACTGCATTAACCCTCTGAGGGTCCTGCGGCTCCAGTCCACACAGCGCCAGTGCCCAGGTCTCCCTCAGGACCCTGGGAGAAGGCCAGGAGGCCCAGAGGGCAGCCCAAGCCGCTTGGAGCTCGCTCCTTGAAACACAGATCCTCCCCCACAGCGAGGCCTCCCGGGAAGGAGGCTTGAGTGGCGCAGGGCGTCTTGAAACTGGTTCCGCACGGTGGCGGTAGAGCTCCAGCTATGGCCACCAGCCCTGGGCCTGAGCGCGCCTCTCCCGCCCTGGCTGTCTGAAAAAACGCCACCCAGACAAAGGCACCAGGCAACATGGCCGCCCCGTCCTTTGCCCAGTTCTGAGGAAGCAGCTCCCCATGCTGCTTTTTCTTTGTCAGTATTTGTGGCGTTTGGTTCACAGTGTTTGCTTCTGTCGTGATTCTGCCTGAGACAGGCTTTGCCCGTGTTGCCCAGGACCACCTGGAAATCGTGGTGCCAGTGCAGCAGCTTCCAGCTCCTCTCTCCTGTTGTTTTCCATCTGAACTCAGACCAAGGCCTGAGTGCCATCCTCCCCTGGGCCTCCCCTCTCTCTGATGGAATGTTCTAGGGGGCCCTGCTCATTCAGTCCATTGTGAGTTGAACTGCACTCAGTCTTCCTCCCTCTGTAGTTTGTGAGTGCTGAGACCAGGTGAGAGAAATGACAGGGTTCCGCTTGGTTTATGTTCTTTTTAAGACTGGAGAAGCTTGGAACACAGGCATAAATGCATTCTGCCTTCTAGAGAACCAGTACGCACATGGTGATGTGTCTTAGTCTAGGTTCTGTTGCAATGACAAAAATAACCTGAAGCCCAGTAAATTGTAAAGAGTAGATATTTCTCGGCCTCATGGTTCTGGAGACTGGCATTTCTAAGAACGCAGCATGTGGGCATCTGCTGAGCCTTTGGTGTGGGTCTTGTTGCTGAGTAACACTGTGTCTTGCTCTAAGGTGAGGAACTCCATGCAAGTGCCCCCAGTAGCCTGCAGTAACCTCTGACTGGGTTTCTCTGGTCCAGTCCTCACAGATTCCCACCAAGGCCCTGGCCCCAAGACTTCTGTGACACCACCTCTTGGCTGCTACTGGTCCCCTGGGGAACCCTGGCTGTCCAGGTTCTTTGCTGAGAGAGCACCAGTGCCCAGGTCTCCCTCAGGGCCATGGGAGAAGGCAAGGAGGCCCAGATGGCAGCCCAAGCCTCTTGCAGCTTGCTCCACAAAAGCCAGATCCTCCCCAACACCTAGGTCTCCTGGGAAGGAGGCTTCAGTGGAGCACAGTGTTTGCTACCTGTTCCCTCAGGATGGTGGGAGTGCTCCAGCCAAGGACACCAGCCTGGATCCTGAGAGCTCTTCTCTGCCCTTCTTTTCTGTACAAGTGCCAGCCAGAGACAAAGTCACCAGGGAACCGTCACCTTGAGCTTTGCCTCCATTTTTGGAAAATATTCTTAATGGTGTCTATTTGTTTTGTCTATTTTTCTTTTAAACTTGAATTTTTTCCTAAGGGATGTGCCAAAGACTGAGTTCAAGGTTACCGAGCCGCATCCCTAGCCTTATTTTGTATTTTTTTTTTAATTTACAGACAGAGCCTCCCTGAGTTGCTTAGTGTCTCAGTTTTTCCTGAGGCTGGCTTTGAACTTAGGATCCTCAGGTAACAGCGTCCTGAGCCGCTGGGATCACAGGCATGTGTCATCACGACCAGATTTAATTTTGAATTTTGAGGTAGGTTGAGCAGGCTGGCTTTCATCTTTTGTTGTTCTTGCTTCAGCCTCCCATTCCTTTCTGGTTTTCTTTTCCATTTGCAGGTAAACGAAGGCATGAATCCTCACAGGACATTATTGCTCTGGTTTGGGGGAATTTAATTTGCAAGTCTTCCTTGTGCACTCCCTTATTGTTTGCTTGGTTTCTCAGAGCTAACACCAGATCAGAGAAACGAAAAAGTCAAGTGTATTTGACTTTATTTCTAACGTATTTGATAATTTTGAAAAAAATCTATAGAGCTGATAGGTATATCAATGACGTATCTTAGGCAACTTTTTTTGTTGCTATAAGAATCCTAGAGGGCCAGGTCGTAGCTCATTGGTACAGTGCTTGCCTAGCACATGTGAGGCACTGGGTTCCATCCCCAGCACCACATAAAAAAAAACTAAACATATAAAATAGAGCTATTATGTCCATCTACAATTAAAAAATATAAATAGAAAAACCTGGAGGTTGAATTTTGTAAATAATAAAATTTCTCCAGTTGCCTGGCACATGCCTAGGATCTTGGCTGCCTGGGTGGCTGAGGCAGGACAATCGGAAATTGTAATCTTGCTATGACTTAGGGAGACCCTTAGGTAACTTGGATAAATCCTGTCCCAAAATAGAAAATCCTAATAATTTGAAGAAATGACTAGATATGTTGCTCTGTAGTTAAGTACCCCTGAGTTCAATGCCAGTACCAAAGTTTAAAAAAGGAATAAAATTTATTTAGCTTATAATGCTGGAGACAGGAACGTCCACGAACATGGCCTGGGGATGTGCTTGACCATTGGTGAGGGTCTTCGGGCTACATCCTAACATAGAAGAGGCCATCACGAGACAGAGCAGTCCCGCTGGAGAGAGTTGACTTTGATAGCAAAGTCACTCCTGAGCACACCTATTAATCCATGAGTGGACTGATCTCTGCATGAAGGCAGGGTCCTCATGAGCCACTCACCTCCCACAGGCCCTACACACACTGCCCTTTCAGAGATAGGTCATGCTGTCATTTCAGTGTTTGTTCCATGCTGATGTTTCCATCGAAGCCATTAAAACTCCAGGTCAGTGGTGCATACCTGAGATCCTATTGGCTAGGAATTTCACCTTTCTCCTTTGGGCTTCAAATGTGGTAAAACAAAGTTTTAGGAAGGATGACATTCATGAGAGTTCATGTTCTTCAGCTCCTCAAAGCTGTGCTAAACAGAAGTGTGCTCTAAATGATAATAGGAACATTAATTCCAATTTATTACAGTATTTTTTTCCCCTCAAGTGAGGTTAACTCTACACAAATGTGGGTATAGATTTAACAGTATACATAGAATCCAAAAGGTTAATGGGTCCTCTGGAAGGTTTACTACTGGTGCTTTTTTTTTTTTCTCGGCACGTGCTCATTTTCTGATTCCTTGTCAAACATCACTCTTCAATTCACTAATGAGTAGGGCTTTGTGGCCCACAAGTATAATCCCCACAACATGAGCGGCCAAGGAATGAGGAGTGTAAACTTGAGGCTAGACTCGGCAATCAGTGAGGCCCTCAGGAAGTTGGCAACACCCTGTGTCAGGATAAAAAAATTAATCGATCGAGGGCGGGGAGGGTACTGGATATATTGCTGTGTGGTTCAGCATCCCCGTATTCAGTCCTCGGTACAAAAAAAAAAAAAAAAAGAAAAAAAATGAATAAAATAAACTGAAGGGAAAATACTGTTGAAGGAAGACAGCTAAAACTGCCAATGAGATGATTCTGTAAGCCATGTGAAAATATCACTTATAAGGAACAAAATATACTGAAAACACATAAAGATACACACCCCATGGAGCAGGTAAGTAGTAGAAGTGCATTTAATGGTATGGGGAAATGTTAATTGTTCACGTTTAATGAGAAGAAACTGACGGAAATAAATGCAAAAGCAAATATAAGCCACATGCCCTCCTCCATTGCTCATGAGAAATTATTGCCCCCCTTTGAGTTCAGGAGAAGAGAAACCAAAGGACGGATGGAGTCCCCGCTGGCCTGGGAGCATGGCCAGGTCACTGACCACCTGGGTTGGTGACTGGTTGGCCACAGAAGATCTCCTCCAGCTTGAGCAGCTTCCTCAGTTGTCTGCTTTCATCCCAGGGATTTTTCCTCTGATGGCTGTTTGCTGTTTGTGATCTGCAGAGTCGGTAACACTGAGCCACACTCCAGTGGACCACATCCTGTGGAAAGGGAGTTGCACCAGGACAGGTGTCCTCAGGAAGGAGGAGTAGATTCAAGCCCCAGTGTGATTTCTGATGGAACCTGAAAGCAGTCCCGTGCTGGAGACCAAGGTAGGAAGGTCTCAGGTTGGAGGCTGGTCTGGCCAACATGCAAAATGCTGTCTCAAAATTAAGAAATGAAAAAGTTTTTGAAAATCCCAATCCAAATTCCGAAACAGAAATACATCCTGGACACCTTGTTCCAACACAAAGGGCAGAAAGGAAGGGAGCCAGGTTTCTTGAGCCTTTTTCTCTGGGCCATGTTTTTTTCAGACAGGAAGGGCGGGAGAAGGGCGGTCAGGATGAGTTCTGGTGGCCATGTCTGCAGCTCTACTGCCATCGTGCGGAAATAGTTTCTAGATACCCAGCGCCATTCAACCCTCCTTCCCAGGAGGCCTAGCTGTGGGGCGAATATGGCCGGGTGGATGTTCTAACAGGCTTCCGCTCTGATCTGGGCCCCCTTCCCTTCTCCTAGGGCCCTAAGGTAGACCTGGGCACTGGCGCTCCCTCCCCACAGAACCTGCAGAGGATGGGCCCAGAGCTAACTAGGGACAGCCAGGAGGTGGTCCCACAGGAATCATGGGGCGGGGCCTAGGTGCCAAGCTGTGTGGACTTAACTCTGAAAGGATCACGCAGGCGCTTGTGGATACTTCTTTCTTGTTCAGGTTCCTTGGTGCAAGAGGTAGCAATGCCTTTCGTGAAGTCACCATGGTGTTGTGCTCAGATCCCTTCAGCCCCTAGGTGGAACAGAAAGGCAGGACAGTTCTAGGTGGCACAGGGCAGCATCAGATGTGTGTGCAGTAAGTCACAGGCAGGCCCAATTGTCTGAGGTTAGGGTGGTCAGAAGAGAAGACAGAGAATTGGAAGTTCTTCTAGTGCAGCCAATGTGCTGGAGACACAAGCACCAAGAACACCCAGGAGGATCAACTCAAACCTAAGTTTGGAAACCTGTTATTTGGTGGAGCCTATGCAAAAATTGGCTTAAAATGTATCAATGGTATTATTATAGAAGCCAAACCTATGCAAGTTTAGAGGAACATATAGGCATAAATCTTCCCATCCTTGGATTTGGGAGTGGTTTCTTGAAAACAATGCTGAAAGCAGAAATAAAAGACAGATGGATGCTCAGGAAGTCATCTCCTTTTGCCTCAAAGGGGGTGAGCAACAATATGAAGAGGCAGCTAGCAGAATAAGAGAAAACAGTTGCAACTATCTGGAAACATTCTCACACCCAGAAATTTTTGAGGAAAATTGGACTTAAATAAGCAAAAGATTATGGGTGTCTCACATGATGTCTGATGGTGGTGGTTTTCTCTCAACCACAACACGGCTGCTTTCTGAATCCTTTGCAAGTTTCATGTCCTAGTTACCAAGGAGAAAAGACATGACCATCTGTAGGTGACAAGCAGTCCTAGACATACAGGGTAAAGCCAGGGAAAGCTGTCACAGGCCATTGTGTGATATGGGAAAACGCTTGTGCTCTAGGGTCAGATGATGAAGTCGTGAGAGCACATCTGACAACTGTAGGAGAAGAACTGATGGTCACTCCCATGCACATGTCGCTGCTGGTGGGATTGTAGAGCATTCAGTCTTGAGCTCTCTGAACTCCCGTGTGAGGACTGCACCTAAGGGAGGCCTCCCCCTGGGCCCACCCTGCCTAGAGCGTGGGTCCCAATGGAATAGGAGTCCAGGGAGCCTGGGAAGGAAGTGAGTTGGGCCGACACCCAAGTGTCCTGGGGCCTACGTTGCTGCTTCCCTGAGCCCTTGGTGTTTTCAATCTCCTTCCTAGGCAAGAATGCCAGAGGTTTGCCTCTAAGAGCCAGAGACAAGTGGATACCTTGAAGAAACGCTGTAGAAAGAAGGCTGAGTGAGGAGTACAAAGGGGAAGACTTGTGACATGGAAACTGAGTTCTGGAAGAGAGAAGGTGCCATGGGGTGAGTGGCTGAGGTCTTCAATATCACTTTTAATTTTATCCTTTTTTCTCTCTCTCTCTTCCTCTAAGTGTTACTGGCGGGAAACCTAGGACTGTACACATTGTATCTCACGTTGATATCAAATGGAAAAAAAGAGCCAAATTTTAGGAGTGGAACACATTTCCTCAAAAGAGCAAAATGCAAGGAAGGCAGCCATAGTTTCTGAAGTCTTTCCTCTGTTCTGGAATTGTTTTTTTTCCCTCATTGGATGAGCGGAAGCAGAGTATCTGGAGGCAAGGCTAGTTCTGTCTTCTGGGGCAATTCTACCATCCTGAGGACAGTTTCTTAGTGCTCACAGCCCAGAGCTCAGAGCTCAGAGCTCTTCTGCACTAAAGCCCCTGCAGGTGAGGAAGGCAGGACCTGTGGGAGGTCCAAGGGGGCCAGGTTCAAGCTTGGCGACCCAACCTCTTTGTGTGCCCAGGCAGAAACCATGACAAATGCAGAGTCTTGGTGGGGAACCTGGGTAGTGATGGACACCAGAAATAAGCACACAGGTGCCACCAGAACAGACCTGTCCTTGTTGTTCTCACACTGCGAGGAGGGATCCCAGTGACCAGTGAGCTCAAGAAAGGCCATACTTGTTCTTACTCCAAGGGGAAGAACACAAGGCTGGTACCCTCAAGGCCTGCATTGGGCTTTCTTTTATTTTCTCTCTCTTCCCTCTCCTCCTCCTTTCTTGGCAGACTACAGAGGTGGTTTATTTTACTGACTTGCAAAGTTTTCATTTTTGTATTAATTTGAATGTTGAAAGAATGACCCCTTCCTAGATAATGGGCAGGAGGTAAACAAGGGACACCTACCTCCACTCTATCTATCAGTTGATGGGGCGCCTCAGGATCCACAAGCGTCTTAAAGTGATTGACAGAAAACCATTTTTTTTAACATTTGTTATTTAGTTGTATGTGGACACAATACCTTTATTTTCATTTTATGGGGTGCTAAGGGTTGAACCCAGTGCCTCATGCATGCTAGGCAAGCGTTCTTGCCTGAGCCAAACCCCAGGCCCCAGAAACCCCTTCTTCTAGGCTTAGAAATTGCAGGGAAGGGCACCTTTCAGTAGCAGATGAGCCCCCGCGAGCCTCAGAGTCCTGAAGGTCAGTAAAAGGGTGCCCCCGAGTTAGCTGCACAGTGTGGCCTGGGCTTCCAGAGCAGAACACAGCATAAAGGGCCTCAGAGAGCCCCAGGCTGTCCCTCCAAGAGGGACCCAGGCCTGCTGGGACCTTGAGCCATTCCAGTGCCTGCAGGTAGCCCAGGAAACCTGTTCCAAGGGCTTTCTCCTGTGAGGCCAGTGCATGGCCATATGGCACTTGGGGGCCAGGTTTCCCATCTCTACCACGTGGGAGTCTGCCGGGCTGCGCCAGTCAGTGGGCAGGCGAGCACAGTGCAGCCCACCATGAGCCCAGTCGCGGTGGCCAGGCACAGCAGAGACTCCATGGCCACCTCTGGTGGCGCCATTTACTGCCTGCAGCACACAATCTCTCCAGACCTGGTGACCTTCGGTGACAGTAGCAATGCCGAAACCAGCCACCCCTGCTCATGTTCCTGTAGTGCCTAAAGAGCAGCCCCTGGCCGCGGCTTCGCGGAATTCAGCCCCTCCTCGCGCTGGGCACCTAGGGCCAGGGCGACCTCCCTGTGTTGCCCCTTAGTGGGTCCCTCCTCTCCAGTCCACACAGCTCCGAATCGAAGCCCCGCCCCACGACTTCCTGTGACACCAGATCCTGCCCACTGCTAGCCCCCCCCCCCCCCCCCCAGGTCCCTGGCTCTCAGGGTTCTTTGCTGAGAGCGCGCCAGAGCCCAGGTCTCCCTCAGGACCCTGGGAGAAGGCCAGGAGGCCCAGAGGGCAGCCCAAGCCGCTTGGAGCTCGCTCCTTGAAACACAGATCCTCCCCCACAGCGAGGCCTCCTGGGAAGGAGGCTTGAGTGGCGCAGGGCGTCTTGAAACTGGTTCCGCACGGTGGCGGTAGAGCTCCAGCTATGGCCACCAGCCCTGGGCCTGAGCGCGCCTCTCCCGCCCTGGCTGTCTGAAAAAACGCCACCCAGACAAAGGCACCAGGCAACATGGCCGCCCCGTCCTTTGCCCAGTTCTGAGGAAGCAGCTCCCCATGCTGCTTTTTCTTTGTCAGTATTTGTGGCGTTTGGTTCACAGTGTTTGCTTCTGTCGTGATTCTGCCTGAGACAGGCTTTGCCCGTGTTGCCCAGGACCACCTGGAAATCGTGGTGCCAGTGCAGCAGCTTCCAGCTCCTCTCTCCTGTTGTTTTCCATCTGAACTCAGACCAAGGCCTGAGTGCCATCCTCCCCTGGGCCTCCCCTCTCTCTGATGGAATGTTCTAGGGGGCCCTGCTCATTCAGTCCATTGTGAGTTGAACTGCACTCAGTCTTCCTCCCTCTGTAGTTTGTGAGTGCTGAGACCAGGTGAGAGAAATGACAGGGTTCCGCTTGGTTTTTTTTATTCTTTTTAGGACACAAGAAGTTGGGTATCCAATGTGTCAATATGTCTTCCAGAGAGCCAATGTGCACATGGTGATGTGTCTTAGTCTAGGTTCTGTTGCCATAACAAAAATACCCGAAGCTGAGTATTTTGTAAGAAATGGACATCTCCTGTCCTCATGGTTGTGGAGATGGGAAGTCTAAGAATAGGACCTCAGTGTCTGCTGAGCCCTTGGTGGGGGTCTTCTTGCTAAATCATAATGTGGAAGAGGGCCAGCACAGGAGAGACAGAGGAAGCTTCTTGGAGACACCTGGCTTTTATAGCAAAGTCACTCCCCACAAAACCTATAAATTCATGAGTGGACTGATCAGTGCCTGTGCATGATGGCAGAGTTCGCAGGAGCCAATGACCTCCCAGAAATACTTCAGTTCCCGTTCACACATAATTTTGGGATTAACTTTCCAACAATGTATGAAGTGACTTTTAAAGTTGAATGAAAATCGCTAGCATCATCTACTTTTCTAAAGTGGCCTTCAAAAACCAATCTGTCACAAGGAGAGAGAGAGGAGGCTTCTTCGAGATACCTGACTGGTGTCCTCCAGCCTGGATGATGGTTTATTTTCAAGTTTCCCCTTTAGATTTCAGGCAGAGAATGTTGAGGTAGGGGACTTAGTGTTGTGGTATTCATGTATCTTATGTCCTCTAGGCTGTGGTGAATGCAGACATGGGAAGAAGTGGTCACGTGGAAAGTGAGTTCAAAAAGAGAGAGAGAACTTGAAAATGGGGTGAGTTGTTTTTTTGTTGTTGTTGTTTGTTTGTTTGTTTTGTTTTGTTTTGTTTTTTAATGTGGTCCTGGGATATAACCCAGGACTCTCTTCATTAGATCTCACATTGATATGCAATGGAACCCAAAAGAAATTTTTTATCAGGGGAGCATGTTTTCTGAGATTGAGCAAAATGCAAGGCAGCCGTAGTTTCTGGAGTGTTTCTCCTCTGGCCATTTTATTTATTTATTTCTTCCAATTGGAGGGGCACAAGTGGAGCACCTAGAGGGAAGTCTAGTTAGGGAAACATTTTCATTGGGTTCCATCCCATGAGCACTTAATGCAGGACAGCCCTAGCAGATAAGGCAGGGAGGGCCAGTATGAGGTCTGATGGTCCAAGATCCAAGCTGGGCTTAGCAACCTCCTTGTGGAGGGCCACGCAGGACCAAAGCACAAAGGTAGAGTCTTGTAGGAAGTGATCCGTGAGGGACACTAGGATTGATTACACAGGTGCCACCTGAGCTGGCCTATCGGGCTTTTCTCACTGAGCTGAGAGGACAGTGACGTCACAAACGGGCATTGTGTGTCTTGCTCCAAGGTGAGGGACAAGAGGCTAGTGCCCCCAGAAACCTGCAGTAGCCTGTGAGAGGGTTTGCCTTGTGACTTCCTATGACACCATCTCCTGGCTGCTGCTGCTTCCCTGGGGGCCCCTGGTCCTGTGGGTTCTTTGGGAAGAGACAGCCATTGATCAGGTTTCTCTTAGGGCCCTGGGAGAATGTTTGGAAATCCAGATTGCACCCAAGCCTCTATAACTCCCTACACAATTCAGTTTCTCCGAGCTAACACCAAGAGCAGATAAATAATAATGTCAATTGTTTTTGACTCTATTTCTAACATATGTGATAACTTTGAAAAAACACATCAGTATGTATGTGTCTTACAAAGTTGATAGGCATATCTGTCATGCATCTTAGGCATATGTGTATGTTTGTAAATATATATATATATATTTTTTTTTCTTTTTTCGATAAGACTATTGGATGGTGACTATTTTAAAAAGAATCAAATTTCACTAAGTGCCCTGGCACTTTCCTGTGTTCCTGATGGCCTGGGTGGCTGAGGCAGGGTTTGTGAACTTGTTACAACTTATCAATACCCTTAGATAACTTAGAGAGATCCTGTACCAAAATAAAAAATAATAATCATTTTAAGAAAAGGATTAGACGTTTTTCTCCATGGTTAAGCACCCCTGTGTTCAATGCCCAATAAAAATGCCAAAAAAAGAAAAAGAAAAAGAAAAAAGAAAAGAAAAAGTTTATTTGGCTCAAGTTTCTGAAGACAGGAGTGTCCACGAACATGGTCTGGGGATCTCCTTGACCATTGGTGAGGGTCTTTGGGCTAAATCCTAACATAGAAGAGGCCATCATGAGGCCAGACAGAGCTGTCCCGCTGGAGAGAATTGACTTTGGTAGCAAAGTCACTCTCCTAAGGAAACTTATGAATCCTTGAATGGACTGATCTGTGTATGAAGGGTGAGTCCGGTAGAGCCAATCACCTCCCAAAGTGCCTCCAAATATGATCAACCTGTAATTCAGGGATTCAAGTTTCAACACAGGAATTCCAGGGGACACACACCACACTATTAGAGATAGGTCATGCTGTCATTTCAATGTTTGTTCGATGCTGTGATTTCCATCAAAACCACTAAGACGCCGGGTGTGGTGGGTCCTCTCCTGTAATCCCAGCAGCTATGGATTTCACCTTTCTTCTTTAGGCTTCAAAGGTGGTAAAAAGGGTGTAGTACAGATAACAGTAATGAGAGTTTATGCGCACCAACTCCTTAAAGCTGTGGTAAACAGCAGCCAGCTCCAAACAATAATATAAGCATTAATTCAATTTCATTACAGATTTTTCTTTTGAGTGAGACTAATTCTACACAAATGTAAGTGTAGATCGATCATCAGGCATAGAAAGAATCCAAAAAAGTATTGAGTCCCCTGGAAGATTGCCTAAAGGTGCTTTTCTTTCTCTTGGCACATGCTTATGTTTTGACTCCTTGTCAAATATCATTCTTTTTTAAAATTTTAATTTTTTTAGTTGTTGATAGAACTTTATTTGTATTTATTTATAAGTGGTACAGAGAGTCTAAACAAGTGCCTCACATGTGCTAGACAAGTGCTTTACTGCGGAGCCACCATCCGGGTCCCCTCAAATATCATTCTTCAATTCACTAAAGAGAAGGGCTTTGTGGCCCACACTTATACTCCCAGCAATATGAGAGGCTAAGACAGGAGTATGGCAAGCTAGAGGCCAGACACCGCAATGAGTGAGGCCCTAAGCAAGATAGCAAGTCCCTGTGTAAGAATAAAAAGTAATCTTTGAGGTGGAGCAGTGGTACTGGGTATGTTGCTCAGTGGTTCAGCATCCCTGTGTTCAATCATCCCTAAAATAAATAAATAAATAAATAAAACCCAAGAAATATAAAGAACCGAGGGTAAATTACTGTTGAAGGGGGGAAAAAAACAGCTAATGATGATTCTGTAAGCCAGTTGATAAATTATTATGACTGGCCAAAAAATATACATAAAATACACAGATACAACACCATAGAGTCACTGTAAATAGTAGAAGTGTATTTCATGCCATGGGAAAATGTTATGTTTCATGGGAAGAATATGATGGAAATGGATGCAAAAGTCTAAGTATCACACCATCCTCGGATTGCTCGTGAGAAGTTATTGCCACCAATCTAGTTCACAAGACACCAAACCAAAGGAATGCTGGAGTCTCTGCTGGCCTTGGAGCATGGCCAGGTCACTGACCACCTGGGTTGGTGACTGGTTGGCCACAGAAGATCTCCTCCAGCTTGAGCAGCTTCCTCAGTTGTCTGCTTTCATCCCAGGGATTTTTCCTCTGATGGCTGTTTGCTGTTTGTGATCTGCAGAGTCGGTAACACTGAGCCACACTCCAGTGGACCACATCCTGTGGAAAGGGAGTTGCACCAGGACAGGTGTCCTCAGGAAGGAGGAGTAGATTCAGGCTTCTGATGAAACCTGAAAGCAGTCCCGTGCTGGAGACCAAGGTAGGAAGGTCTCAGGTTGGAGGCCAGTCTGGCCAACATGGAAACTCCGGTCTCAAAATTAAGAAATGAAAAAGTTTTTGAAGATCCTAATCCAAATCCCCAAATAAAGAGGCAACTTGGAATCCTAGCGGTGGCTCCACAGGTTGAGACAGGAGGATTTCCAGTTGAGAGCCAGCCTCAGCAAGGGCCATTTGAGGGACTAAGCAAATCATTGAGAGCCTGTCTCTAAATAAATTACAAAACAGGGATGCGGATGTTGCTTAAATGCCCCTGAATTCAATGAATGCCTGGTACCAAAAAAAAAAAAAAAAAAAGGCAGACTGGATAGCTTGTTCCTTCTCTGAGGGCAAAAGAGGAGGGAGCCAGTTTCCTTAGCCTTTTTCTCTGGGCAGCGTTTTTTCAGACAGGAAGGGCGGGAGAAGGGCTCCCAGGATGAGTCCTGGTAGCCATGTCTGCAGCTCTACTGCCATCGTGCGGAAACAGTTTCAAGACATCCAGCGCCATTCATGCCTCCTTCCCAGGAGGCCTTGCTGTTGGGCAGATCGGGCAGGCAGGGAGTTGGAAGATCCCTGGACTGCCATCTGGGCCTCCTTGCCTTCTCCTAGGGCCCTGAGGGAGACCTGGGCACTGGCGCTCCCTCACCATAGAACCTGCAGAGCAGGGGGCCCAGAGCTGACTAGCAGCAGCCAGGAATTGCTCTCACAGGAAGTCGTGGGGCGGGGCCTCTGTTGCTCAACTGTGTGGACTTCACCTGAGGGACACTCTGCAAAGGGTAATGCAGGCCCTTGTGGATACTGTTTCCTTGTTCAGGTCCCTTGGAGCAAGATATAGCAGTCCCTTATGTGAAGTCACCAGGCTGTTGTGCTCGGATCCCTTATCCCCCAGGTGGAGCCCAAAGGACATGTCAGTTTTTGGTGGCATAGGGCAGCATTAGAAGTGTGTCCAGTTGTTTGCAGGCAGGCCCAATTGTCTGGAGGCCAGGGTGGTCTGAAGAGAAGGGCAGAGAAGAATTGGAAGAACTTGCAGTGCAGCCGATCCGCTAGAGACGAGCACCAAGAACGCTTATGTTTGCAAAGCTGTTATTTGGTGGAACCTATGCAAAAATTCACTTAAAATGCATCAAGGATCTCCTCATGAAAACCACACATACAGCATTTGAGAGACAAATGTAGGCCTACATCTTGCTGTCCATGGAAGTGGCAATGGTGTCTTGAAAACACTGCTGAAAGCAGAAATGAGAGAAGACAGACTGGATGGTCAGGAAGTCATCTCCTTTTGCTTCCAAGGGAGTGACCGACAATAGGAAGAGGCAGCTCACAGAATAAGAGAAAAAAGTTGCAATTACCTGGGAACATTCTTACACTCAGAATTTTTGAGGAAACTTGGCTTCGCAACCTCTTTGTATCGCCAGGCTGAAACAAAGCAGAAATGCAGAGTCTGGGTACAGAACATGGATAATGATGGACACCAGGAATGTGCACACAGGTACCACCAGAACATACCTGACCTTGATGTTCTCAACACTGTGAGGAGGGATCCCCGTGCCATTGCACAGTGACATCAAGAAAGTGCATGTTCCTTCTTGTTCCAAGGGGAACAACACAAGGCTGGTACCCTCAAGAGACTGCATTAGCCTTTTTCCCTTTTTTTTTTTTTCCTTTCTTTTCTTTTGACAGAGTATAGAGGTGGTTTATTTTACTGAGTTGTGAAGTTTTCCTGTTTATTAATCTAAATGTTATAATGAATGACCCCTTCCCAGATAATTAACACTTTGCATTTTAAATGTTTATTTCTGTAGGACAACTTCCATCATTGGAAGTACAAGGCACGAGGGAAAAGATAGTCGTCCACCTCCCCTTGAGGGCTCACATCCAGCAGTCGATGGGGCGCCCCAGGATCCACAAGCAGCTTATAGTAGGTGACAGAAACCTGTTCTTCTGGGCTCAGTAATTGCAAGGAAGGGCACTTCTCAGTAGCTGGTGAGTCACAGAAAGCCTCACAGCCCTGCAGGTGAGTAACAGAGGGCGCTCCCAGGTCAGCTGCTCAGTGGGGCCTGGGCCCCTATAGCTGAATACACTGGAAATGCCCTATTATGGGGTTCGGAGAGCAACAGGCTGCCCTTCTAAGAGGGACTCGGGGACCTTAGCAGGGACCTTAGGACCTTCCAGTGCCCGCAGGTAGCCCAGTACACCTGTCCAAGGGCTGTGGCCTGTCCTGCCAGTGCCTAGCCATTGGGCACTCTGTGGCGGGGAGGGGCGGGGGTTAGGGGTGTAGGTTGCTCATCTCTTGCAGGAAGATGCTGCTGCCCGGTATTGCAGCAGTCAGTGGGCTGCCTAGCCAATCTCAGCCCCTGATGAGTGCAGACCCGGTAGCCAGGCACAACTGTCACCGCATGACCAGGTCTCCTGGAGCTAGCTGCAGCCTGCACACAAAATTTCCTCTTCCCAGCAGGTGGCGGCAGCAACAACACAGGAAACAGACGCCCTGGCTCAGGTTCCTGTTCTCCCAAAAGAGCTGCCCCTGGCCATGGCTTCTGGGAATTCAGCGCCTCCTCGCGCTGGGCACCTAGGGCCAGGGCGACCTCCCTGTGTTGCCCCTTAGTGGGTCCCTCCTCTCCAGTCCACACAGCTCCGAATCGAAGCCCCGCCCCACGACTTCCTGTGACACCAGATCCTGCCCACTGCTAGCCCCCCCCCCCCCCCCCCAGGTCCCTGGCTCTCCGGGTTCTTTGCTGAGAGCGCGCCAGAGCCCAGGTCTCCCTCAGGACCCTGGGAGAAGGCCAGGAGGCCCAGAGGGCAGCCCAAGCCGCTTGGAGCTCGCTCCTTGAAACACAGATCCTCCCCCACAGCGAGGCCTCCTGGGAAGGAGGCTTGAGTGGCGCAGGGCGTCTTGAAACTGGTTCCGCACGGTGGCGGTAGAGCTCCAGCTATGGCCACCAGCCCTGGGCCTGAGCGCGCCTCTCCCGCCCTGGCTGTCTGAAAAAACGCCACCCAGACAAAGGCACCAGGCAACATGGCCGCCCCGTCCTTTGCCCAGTTCTGAGGAAGCAGCTCCCCATGCTGCTTTTTCTTTGTCAGTATTTGTGGCGTTTGGTTCACAGTGTTTGCTTCTGTCGTGATTCTGCCTGAGACAGGCTTTGCCCGTGTTGCCCAGGACCACCTGGAAATCGTGGTGCCAGTGCAGCAGCTTCCAGCTCCTCTCTCCTGTTGTTTTCCATCTGAACTCAGACCAAGGCCTGAGTGCCATCCTCCCCTGGGCCTCCCCTCTCTCTGATGGAATGTTCTAGGGGGCCCTGCTCATTCAGTCCATTGTGAGTTGAACTGCACTCAGTCTTCCTCCCTCTGTAGTTTGTGAGTGCTGAGACCAGGTGAGAGAAATGACAGGGTTCCGCTTGGTTTTTTTTATTCTTTTTAGGACACAAGAAGTTGGGTATCCAGTGTGTCAATATGTCTTCCAGAGAGCCAATGTGCACATGGTGATGTGTCTTAGTCTAGGTTCTGTTGCCATAACAAAAATACCCGAAGCTGAGTATTTTGTAAGAAATGGACATCTCCTGTCCTCATGGTTGTGGAGATGGAAAATCTAAGAAGAGGACCTCAGTGTTTGCTTGTTTTATGTTCTTTTTAAGACTGGAGAAGCGGGCTGGGGATGTGGCTCAAGCGGTAGCGCGCTCGCCTGGCATGCGTGCGGCCCGGGTTCGATCCTCAGAACCACGTACAAAGATGTTGTGTCCACCGATAACTAAAGAATAAATATTAAAAAAAATTCTCTCTCTCTCTGTCTCTCACTCTCTCTTAAAAAAGACTGGAGAAGCTTGGAACACAGGCACAAATGCATTCTCTCTTCTAGAGAACCCGTATGCATAAGTTGATGTGTCTTAGTGGAGGTTCTGATGCTATAACAAAAATACTTAAGCTGAGTGATTTGTAAGGAATGGACATTTCTTGTCCTCATGGTTCAGGAGAATGGCAAGTCTAGGAACATGGCGTGGGGTCTGCTGAGCCTTTCGTGGGGGTCTTCTTGCTGAATCATAATGTGGAGGAGGCCATCACAAGGAGAGACAGAGGAAGCTTCTTGGAGACACCTGGCTTTTATAGCAAAGTCATGTGATGAAATATAAATGAGTGCTGGAATCACTGGTGGCCTTGGAGCGTGGCCAGGTCACTGACCACTTGGGTTGGTCAGTTGTTGGCTAGAGAAGATCTCTTCCAGCCTCAGCAGTTTCCTCAGTCGTCTGCTTTCATCCAAGGTATTTATCCTCTGATGCTCAAGAACTCCAGAGCCAGGAACACTGAGTATAGAAAGCCACACCTGAATGGACAAGAATCTGTGGAAAATGAAGTTTTACCAGGATAGGAGTCCTGATGAAAGCAGAGTGGTTTCAGGTCCCAGTGCGGTTTCTGATGAAAAACTAAAGGAAGGTACTGAAGTCTGAGCTAGTGGCAGAACTGCCATCCTGACCCACTGGGTGCCTGAGGTCCCATTAACAATCTAGGCTGCCCAGTCTGTTGGTCTAAGGCCAGGAGAGAGCAAAGCAGCAAAGCAGCATAAATGCTGTGGCCTAGTGTAGAACATGGAGCATTAGGGACAGCAGGACTGAGCTTATAAGTGCCACCACTGTCCTGTCCTGCTGTTGTCACACACCTGCAACGAGGGATTATACAGTATTCAGTCTTGAGACACCTGAACCCTTCTGGGAGAGCTGCTTCTACTGTAGGCCTCCCGCTGGTCCCACCAGGCCTAGTGCCTGGGTCTACATCTGGAGTAGGACTCCAGGGACCCTGGGACGGAAGTGGAAGTGAGTCAGGCACACAACCAGGTATCCTGCTGCCTACATTCCCTCTTCCCCATGACCTGGGTATAAACATTTTCTACTCCTTCCTACGCAAGCAAACCTGAGCGTTGGCATCTGAGAGCCCAAGACAATGGGATACCATGAGGAACCACCAGAGAAGAAGGCTGAGTGAAGAGCAGACATGCGAAGAGGTGGTCACTTGGAAAGTGAGTTCACAAAGAAAGATGAAATGCAGAGTCTTGGTGGGGAACCTGGGTAGTGATGGACACTAGGAATGAGCACACAGGTGCCACCAGAACAGACGTGTCCTTGTTGTTCTCACATTGCGAGGAGGGATCCAAGTGCACGGTGACCTCAAGAAAGGGCTATGCTTGTTCTTACTCCGAGGGGAAGAACACAGGGCTGGTACCCTCACGAGCCTTGAGGTTCCTAAGGTCTTTTTTTTCTTAGAAAAAAAGGCCGACAGACTACAGAGCTGATGAGTCACAGAAAGCCTCACAGTAACAGAGGGCACTCCCCTATCAGCTGGACAGTGTGGCCGGGTCCTCCACAGTTGATACAGTGGAAATGGCTCACAGATCCTTCAGAGACCTTGAGCCCTTTGCTGCCCATAGGCAGCAAAGGCAAGGGCTATGTCCTGTCCAGCTAGTGCCTTGCTGTGGGGCATGTGAACTTGCTCATCTCTACCAAGGTGAAGTGCACCAGGCCACGGTGGCCCATGCTGCCTACCGCCAGTTACTGCACTGGTCAGTGGGCAGCCACCACAGCCCACGACTAGCGCAGACATGGTGGCCAGGCACAAGGGTCACTGCATGCCCACCCCTGATGGCTCTACCTGCCACCTGCAGGGCATGATCTCCTCTCAGGCACGACAGGACATCTTGGCTGTCCTGGCTCAGGTTTTTGTTCTGCCAAAAAAGCTGCCCCACCACCACCACCACCAGCTCCTAGGCTGATGGATGGGCTTAGGGGGTGGGGCTTCTTCAAAGGATGTCCTCAGGATGGCAGTTCTGCCACTAGCTCAGACTTCAGTACCTTCCTTTAGTTTTTCATCAGAAACCGCACTGGGACCTGAAACCACTCTGCTTTCATCAGGACTCCTATCCTGGTAAAACTTCATTTTCCACAGATTCTTGTCCATTCAGGTGTGGCTTTCTATACTCAGTGTTCCTGGCTCTGGAGTTCTTGAGCATCAGAGGATAAATACCTTGGATGAAAGCAGACGACTGAGGAAACTGCTGAGGCTGGAAGAGATCTTCTCTAGCCAACAACTGACCAACCCAAGTGGTCAGTGACCTGGCCACGCTCCAAGGCCACCAGTGATTCCAGCACTCATTTATATTTCATCACATGACTTTGCTATAAAAGCCAGGTGTCTCCAAGAAGCTTCCTCTGTCTCTCCTTGTGATGGCCTCCTCCACATTATGATTCAGCAAGAAGACCCCCACGAAAGGCTCAGCAGACCCCACGCCATGTTCCTAGACTTGCCATTCTCCTGAACCATGAGGACAAGAAATGTCCATTCCTTACAAATCACTCAGCTTAAGTATTTTTGTTATAGCATCAGAACCTCCACTAAGACACATCAACTTATGCATACGGGTTCTCTAGAAGAGAGAATGCATTTGTGCCTGTGTTCCAAGCTTCTCCAGTCTTTTTTAAGAGAGAGTGAGAGACAGAGAGAGAGAGAATTTTTTTTAATATTTATTCTTTAGTTATCGGTGGACACAACATCTTTGTACGTGGTTCTGAGGATCGAACCCGGGCCGCACGCATGCCAGGCGAGCGCGCTACCGCTTGAGCCACATCCCCAGCCCGCTTCTCCAGTCTTAAAAAGAACATAAAACAAGCAAACACTGAGGTCCTCTTCTTAGATTTTCCATCTCCACAACCATGAGGACAGGAGATGTCCATTTCTTACAAAATACTCAGCTTCGGGTATTTTTGTTATGGCAACAGAACCTAGACTAAGACACATCACCATGTGCACATTGGCTCTCTGGAAGACATATTGACACACTGGATACCCAACTTCTTGTGTCCTAAAAAGAATAAAAAAAACCAAGCGGAACCCTGTCATTTCTCTCACCTGGTCTCAGCACTCACAAACTACAGAGGGAGGAAGACTGAGTGCAGTTCAACTCACAATGGACTGAATGAGCAGGGCCCCCTAGAACATTCCATCAGAGAGAGGGGAGGCCCAGGGGAGGATGGCACTCAGGCCTTGGTCTGAGTTCAGATGGAAAACAACAGGAGAGAGGAGCTGGAAGCTGCTGCACTGGCACCACGATTTCCAGGTGGTCCTGGGCAACACGGGCAAAGCCTGTCTCAGGCAGAATCACGACAGAAGCAAACACTGTGAACCAAACGCCACAAATACTGACAAAGAAAAAGCAGCATGGGGAGCTGCTTCCTCAGAACTGGGCAAAGGACGGGGCGGCCATGTTGCCTGGTGCCTTTGTCTGGGTGGCGTTTTTTCAGACAGCCAGGGCGGGAGAGGCGCGCTCAGGCCCAGGGCTGGTGGCCATAGCTGGAGCTCTACCGCCACCGTGCGGAACCAGTTTCAAGACGCCCTGCGCCACTCAAGCCTCCTTCCCAGGAGGCCTCGCTGTGGGGGAGGATCTGTGTTTCAAGGAGCGAGCTCCAAGCGGCTTGGGCTGCCCTCTGGGCCTCCTGGCCTTCTCCCAGGGTCCTGAGGGAGACCTGGGCTCTGGCGCGCTCTCAGCAAAGAACCCGGAGAGCCAGGGACCTGGGGGGGGGGGGGGGGGGGCTAGCAGTGGGCAGGATCTGGTGTCACAGGAAGTCGTGGGGCGGGGCTTCGATTCGGAGCTGTGTGGACTGGAGAGGAGGGACCCACTAAGGGGCAACACAGGGAGGTCGCCCTGGCCCTAGGTGCCCAGCGCGAGGAGGCGCTGAATTCCCAGAAGCCATGGCCAGGGGCAGCTCTTTTGGGAGAACAGGAACCTGAGCCAGGGCGTCTGTTTCCTGTGTTGTTGCTGCCGCCACCTGCTGGGAAGAGGAAATTTTGTGTGCAGGCTGCAGCTAGCTCCAGGAGACCTGGTCATGCGGTGACAGTTGTGCCTGGCTACCGGGTCTGCACTCATCAGGGGCTGAGATTGGCTAGGCAGCCCACTGACTGCTGCAATACCGGGCAGCAGCATCTTCCTGCAAGAGATGAGCAACCTACACCCCTAACCCCCGCCCCTCCCCGCCACAGAGTGCCCAATGGCTAGGCACTGGCAGGACAGGCCACAGCCCTTGGACAGGTGTACTGGGCTACCTGCGGGCACTGGAAGGTCCTAAGGTCCCTGCTAAGGTCCCCGAGTCCCTCTTAGAAGGGCAGCCTGTTGCTCTCCGAACCCCATAATAGGGCATTTCCAGTGTATTCAGCTATAGGGGGCCCAGGCCCCACTGAGCAGCTGACCTGGGAGCGCCCTCTGTTACTCACCTGCAGGGCTGTGAGGCTTTCTGTGACTCACCAGCTACTGAGAAGTGCCCTTCCTTGCAATTACTGAGCCCAGAAGAACAGGTTTCTGTCACCTACTATAAGCTGCTTGTGGATCCTGGGCGCCCCATCGACTGCTGGATGTGAGCCCTCAAGGGGAGGTGGACGACTATCTTTTCCCTCGTGCCTTGTACTTCCAATGATGGAAGTTGTCCTACAGAAATAAACATTTAAAATGCAAAGTGTTAATTATCTGGGAAGGGGTCATTCATTATAACATTTAGATTAATAAACAGGAAAACTTCACAACTCAGTAAAATAAACCACCTCTATACTCTGTCAAAAGAAAAGAAAGGAAAAAAAAAAAAAAGGGAAAAAGGCTAATGCAGTCTTCTTGAGGGTACCAGCCTTGTGTTGTTCCCCTTGGAACAAGAAGGAACATGCACTTTCTTGATGTCACTGTGCAATGGCACGGGGATCCCTCCTCACAGTGTTGAGAACATCAAGGTCAGGGTATGTTCTGGTGGTACCTGTGTGCACATTCCTGGTGTCCATCATTATCCCATGTTCTGTACCCAGACTCTGCATTTCTGCTTTGTTTCAGCCTGGCGATACAAAGAGGTTGCGAAGCCAAGTTTCCTCAAAAATTCTGAGTGTAAGAATGTTCCCAGGTAATTGCAACTTTTTTCTCTTATTCTGTGAGCTGCCTCTTCCTATTGTCGGTCACTCCCTTGGAAGCAAAAGGAGATGACTTCCTGACCATCCAGTCTGTCTTCTCTCATTTCTGCTTTCAGCAGTGTTTTCAAGACACCATTGCCACTTCCATGGACAGCAAGATGTAGGCCTACATTTGTCTCTCAAATGCTGTATGTGTGGTTTTCATGAGGAGATCCTTGATGCATTTTAAGTGAATTTTGCATAGGTTCCACCAAATAACAGCTTTGCAAACATAAGCGTTCTTGGTGCTCGTCTCTAGCGGATCGGCTGCACTGCAAGTTCTTCCAATTCTTCTCTGCCCTTCTCTTCAGACCACCCTGGCCTCCAGACAATTGGGCCTGCCTGCAAACAACTGGACACACTTCTAATGCTGCCCTATGCCACCAAAAACTGACATGTCCTTTGGGCTCCACCTGGGGGATAAGGGATCCGAGCACAACAGCCTGGTGACTTCACATAAGGGACTGCTATATCTTGCTCCAAGGGACCTGAACAAGGAAACAGTATCCACAAGGGCCTGCATTACCCTTTGCAGAGTGTCCCTCAGGTGAAGTCCACACAGTTGAGCAACAGAGGCCCCGCCCCACGACTTCCTGTGAGAGCAATTCCTGGCTGCTGCTAGTCAGCTCTGGGCCCCCTGCTCTGCAGGTTCTATGGTGAGGGAGCGCCAGTGCCCAGGTCTCCCTCAGGGCCCTAGGAGAAGGCAAGGGAGGCCCAGATGGCAGTCCAGGGATCTTCCAACTCCCTGCCTGCCCGATCTGCCCAACAGCAAGGCCTCCTGGGAAGGAGGCATGAATGGCGCTGGATGTCTTGAAACTGTTTCCGCACGATGGCAGTAGAGCTGCAGACATGGCTACCAGGACTCATCCTGGGAGCCCTTCTCCCGCCCTTCCTGTCTGAAAAAACGCTGCCCAGAGAAAAAGGCTAAGGAAACTGGCTCCCTCCTCTTTTGCCCTCAGAGAAGGAACAAGCTATCCAGTCTGCCTTTTTTTTTTTTTTTTTTTGGTACCAGGCATTCATTGAATTCAGGGGCATTTAAGCAACATCCGCATCCCTGTTTTGTAATTTATTTAGAGACAGGCTCTCAATGATTTGCTTAGTCCCTCAAATGGCCCTTGCTGAGGCTGGCTCTCAACTGGAAATCCTCCTGTCTCAACCTGTGGAGCCACCGCTAGGATTCCAAGTTGCCTCTTTATTTGGGGATTTGGATTAGGATCTTCAAAAACTTTTTCATTTCTTAATTTTGAGACCGGAGTTTCCATGTTGGCCAGACTGGCCTCCAACCTGAGACCTTCCTACCTTGGTCTCCAGCACGGGACTGCTTTCAGGTTTCATCAGAAGCCTGAATCTACTCCTCCTTCCCTGAGGACACCTGTCCTGGTGCAACTCCCTTTCCA